>NC_081559.1:111572422-111615098 GCF_022355385.1 Mustela nigripes | reverse complement strand
ACTTCCAAACTCATTTTATGAGGCCAGCATCACCTTGATCCCAAAACCAGACAAGGATCCCATCAAGCAGTTAGTTTTGATAAGGAAGCTGTTTTATGTGACACTCAGTCTTACCTTCCAGGAGCAAGCGCTTTCCAAAGTTATGTTTGCTTGGTCCAATACTGTTTAGCACAGAAAACAGGACGTCTGTTGATTGCAGTTCTCAGGTATTATATCCAACTTTTTGAGAACTATTGTTATGACAATTAAAACTAAATAGTAAATAAAAGTATTCTGGAAAGTAAATGTACTCTCTTAAGTGACACATCTGGACTGTTCAAACCCTTCACATATACTCTGCAGATTAAGCAAGTCTCCAGTCCTAAACTATGTTGACTTGGTCCTTTCTGTGGCCAAGGAAGATAATTAGGCTTGGGTTCAGCTATCAAAGTTAATTCATCTGGTAAGATGTCAGCACTAAAACTGAGATGTTCAAATTTTAAGTCCCCATTCCTTCCATGGCCTCCAGCCATGCACACTTTTGCAAACATTATCTCATGAATAGATCACATTTTCACAAAATCAGGATGATAGCTTACTGTGCAACTTCTTAGCACCAAGCGTGATGCTGGAGGCTTAGTGATGAAAGATGAAAAGAGATCATAGTTGTGCCTCAAGAAGCTAGTACTCTAGAGGGAGAAAAACAATGACAGTAAAATGTGGTATGTGCAATAATTGGTTCTTACCAGGCAGGGTGGATGTGCACCTGAGATACTGTGTGTGTGTGTGTGCGTGTGTGTGTGTGTGTTTCTCCTTTGGGGAGGGGGTGAAGTGGCAGCTGCGAGCTGGGGAAATAGGAGGAGTAGGAAAAGCTTAACACAGGATTAATCTGAAATGTACTCTGAAAAGAATGCCCATGCTTTCCCAGGTAATGAAAGGAAGAAATGGCATTCCTGCCAAAGGGACCAGTGTGTGCACAGTTAAGGTGCATTGTTGTGCTCAGGGTTACAGTTCATCCAGAACTGACTTGGTTCATGTCTGCAGATACACTCCCTACTGAAGTCCCAACCTGTGCAGAGAAGCATAATCCCAAGAGCAGAAGAGGAGTCCATCCTAGAATAGCAGTGGCTTTGCTGATGGATTGGAGAGAACTCAAGCCCAGGTGCACAGAGCAAAGGGATATTTAGAGATGATGTTTATCAGGAGGCATAGAGTGAGAGGCTGGGTTTAATTGAACTTCAGCTTACAGTTTGAGAAGTTAGCACATTTCTGGGTAAAAGAAAGAATTAAAATATAAAGATATGACACAGAGGGAGGGACAAATGGGCCAAGGATTTGAGTATACTGATCACAGCCTCTGGAACAGAGGGGCTGCAGAAACACCTTGGGCTCATGCCAGCAAGCTCTCAGATACCAGTATAAGGGCCCTGATTCCTGAGAGGCATGTGGATGTGTAATACATCACAAAGTCAAAATGACCTTCCCTAATAAGGCAAATCATGCTTCAGGCATGCTAAATGTTATACTGAGCTCCAGCATACATAATTCATGTGTCATTTACAGTACCCAGCACTCTTGAGTCGAATGGCATACCAATGAAGCTGCATGGGATGCTACTTGCCTCAGCTTAACTGATTTTGGAGATGCTCAAGTGGAATTAGAAAACTCTTTAGAATGCTGTCTTTTCCAATTGAGTATAAGGAAAGGGAAATGCAGGAGGGGGCAATATACAAGCACACTCTAGAAAAATGCTGGGAAACCTGTCTATGGAAGTTTGTTCACTGGAGACATGAGAACGGAGGAGGCAGGAAGAAGAGACAAAGAATAGGAAGAGAAAGAAGAGAAAGATAGAAAAGTGGAATCAGTGTGATTTTTTTTTTCATGACCAGGAAGCATGGAGGCTCAGACTGAATCTTTACTCCTGAGATCATCAAGCAATAACAGCTAAAAACAGTACCAATGGTCATTTCCTGGATTTCTGCTATATGCCAAGTATATTTCTAGTATATCCCAATACTTCAAAGTATATAGCAATTATTCTCCAAATATTATATGTGAGATTACAAACACTATGAAAGGTCAAATAACTTGTCAATGTACCTATAGTACATAAACGGGAATTCCAGGCTTTAAACCCAAGTACACTTTTCTTCTGTCTTTTACAAGGAAAGGACTTGAGTCCTTTATCCAGTGGTTTCTGATGCCAATGCATCTGCTCATGCTTGTTTTATTACATTTCTCAAAGTCCAAGCTGGTATGACAGAAAGCTGTGAGAAGGACAACTATTAGAAAGTCTAGTGCAGATGCCCATCCACCATCAAATATATGAGAGGTTCCAATAGCAAGAGGAAGACCTGAGTTTTCAGCTGTGGCTTCTCATTGGCTTTTTTTCCCTGAAACATGTCTAAGTCATCCTCAGGTTTTCAGAAACGCCATTGTGAATTTATCAAATTCTAAAATGCAAATTTTAAAACTTAGTGTCTGTGCATATGCATTTTTGAGATGGTTGGGTGAATTATAAATGTTAAGATTATATATATCTGATAAGCCAAAAAATATTGCCTCTTATTAGATAGGAAAATTAAATTCTTTAAAATTTATGTACTTTAAAAATTACTTTCTAGAAGCAGAGAACTTCCTGGAAGCACTGGATCATTCAACAGATAGGGATCTTGGTGACAGCTCTAATTTCATGGTTCTTAAAGTGTGGTTCCTGGACTAGCAACATTAGTATTATCTGAGATCATTATTTGTTAGAAATGCTGATTCCCTTGCCCTGTTCCAGACCTGAGAAAGTGTTTTAACAAGTGTATGATTCTGTTGCTGCTCGAATGTAAGAACCTATGCCCAACTTTTGACTTAGGATGTTCCATCATCATGATCATAATTATCAGCACCCTGTGCACCAGGTGTCATATACCATTCTAAGTCCTCTCTATGAAGTATCTTGTTTAATTAAAAAGAAAAAAAGAAAAAAAAAAAAACCTTAACTGTGAAACATCTAGATTTTACAGATGAGAGAATTGAGTAGGGAAGTTAAGGAGTGTGCCCAAGGTACATAGGCATAAAATACAAGGTGGGTGGACTCACTTAAAGCTTGCATTTACACCACCACCCTGAGGGTGAAACATAAAGAGGCTTATTTCAAGGGGTGTTCTATACTGGTGGAGTGGTACCTAAGGTCAAGTTTACCCACCCTTGTGTACTTTAGCATCACCTGTGGGGGTTAAAGTGTTTCTCCTCAATTTACTCTTTTAACCATTTACAGTTCAGTGGCATTAAGCACATTCAAAATGTTGTGCAACCATCCATCATCACTATCCATTTCCAGAACTTTTTCATCATCTTCTATAGAAACTGCACTCATAAATAATAATTCTCCAGTCTCCCTCTTTCTAGACTCTGGTTACCTCTGTTTACTTCCAATCTGTATGAATTTGCTTATTCTAAGTACCTCATATATGCAGAATCGTACACTATGTGTTGTCCTTTTGTATCTTGCTTATTTTATTTAGCATAATGTTTTCAGGGTTCCTCCATGTTGTATTAGGTATCAGAATTACATTCCTTTTTAAGGTTGAAAATAGTCCATGTTATGTGTATACTATACTTTGTTTATTCATTCTACTATTGAAGGATATTTGGGTTGTTTCCACATTTTGGTTACTGGCCATTGTGAATAATGCTACTGTGAGTATTGGAATGTTAGTATCTGGTTGAAATCTTGCTTCCAGTTATCTTAGGTATAAACCTAGCAAAGAAATCGCTGGCTCATATGGTAATTCTATGTTAAACTTTTTTGAGGAAGAGCCAAACTACTTTCCACAATGGCTGTGTTATTTTACATTAAATGCACCAGTGTTCAAATTTCTCCACATCCTCTAATTAACTAATTAAAGCCAAGGTAATGGGTGTGAAGCAGTATCTCACTGCAGTTTTGATTTGGTAGAATTTACCAGGAAAACCATCTTGTTCAGGGTTTATTTATTGTTGTTGGAAGATGCTTGTTTATTTTTTTTATTACTGAATCAATCTCCTTGTTTTAGTCATATCATCCATGGAAGGGCATCTTGGTTCTCTCCACTGTTTGGCAACCATGGCCATTGCTGCTATGAACATTGGGGTACAGATGGTCCTTCTTTTCATTGCATCTGTACCTTTGGGGTAAATACCCAGTAGTGCAATTGTAGGGTCATAGGATATCTCTATTTTTAATTTTTTGAGGAATCTGCACCCTGTTTTCCAAAGTGGGTGTACCAACTTGCATTCCCACCAAGAATGTAAGAGGGTTGCTCTTTCTCCACATCCTCTCCAACACCTCTTGTTTCTTGCCCTGATAATTTTGACCATTATGACTGGTGTAAGATGGTGTCTCATGTGGTTTTGATTTGAATTTCCCTGATAACTAAAGATGATGAACAGTTTTTCATGCGTCTGTTAGCTATTTGTATATCTTCTTTTTTTAATTTATTTTTTATTTATTTTCAGCATAACAGTATTTATTGTTTTTGTACCACACCCAGTGCTCCATGCAATCTGTGCCCTCTCCAATACCCACCACCTGGTTTCCCCAACCTCCCACCCCGCCACCACTTAAAACCCCTCAAATTGTTTTTCAGTCCATAGTCTCTCATGGTTCACCTCCCCTTCCAACTTACCCCAAATCCCTTCTCCTAACTCCCCATGTCCACCATGCTATTTGTTATGCTCCACAAATAAGTGAAACCATATGATAATTGACTCTTTCTGCTTGACTTATTTCACTCAGCATAATCTCCTCCAGTCCTGTCCATGTTGCTACAAAAGTTGGGTATTCATCCTTTCTGATGGAGGCATAATACTCCATAGTGTATATGGACCACATCTTCCTTATCCATTCATCCGTTGAAGGTCATCTTGGTTCTTTCCACAGTTTGGCAACCATGGCCATTGCTGCTATAAACATTGGCATACAGATGGCCCTTCTTTTCACTACATCTGTATCTTTGGGTTCTGCACAGCAAAGGAAACAGTCAAGAAAACAAAGAGGCAACTCATGGAATGGGAGAAGATATTTGCAAATGGCAGTATAGACAAAAGGTTGATATCCAGGATCTATAAAGAACTCCTCAAACTCAACACACACAAAACAGATAATCATATCAAAAAATGGGCAGAAGATATGAACAGACACTCCTCCAATTAAGACATACAAATGGCTATTTGTATATCTTCTTTGCAAAGGTGTCTGTTCATGTCTTCTGCCCATTTTTTGACGTGATTATCGGTTTTTGTATGAAATGAGAAGAGACCCTGAATTGCTAAGGAAATGTTGACAAAGAAAAACAAATCTGGGGACATCATGTTCCCTGACTTCAAGTTCTACTTCCAAGTTGTGGTCACCAAGACAGCATGATACTAGGTCAAAAACAGCCACATAGACCAGTGGAACAGAGCAGAGAGCTCAAATATGGACTTGCAATTATATGCTCAAATAATCCTTGACAGAGCAGGAAAAAATATCCAGTGGAAAAAATTCTCTTCAATAAATGGTGCTGGGAAAATTGGACAGCTATGTATAGAAGAATGAATCTCAACCATTCTCTTACACCATACACAAGGATAAACTCAAAATGGATAAAAGACCTCAACATGAGACAGGAATCTATCAAAATCCCAGAGAAGAACATAGGCAGTAACATCTTTCCCATCAGCCACAACAACTTCTTTGAAGACATGTCTTCAAAGGCAAAAGAAATAAAAGTAAAAATGAACCTTTGGGACTTCATCAAGATCAAAAGCTTCTGCACAGCAAAGGAAAAAGTCAACAAAACAAAGAGGCAACCCACAAAATGGGAGAAGATATTTGCAAATGACAGTACAGAAAAAGGGTTGATATCCAAGATCATTCCTCTTTTTTAAGTGTATGTCTTCACAGCTCTAAGTTTCCCTCTCAACATTGCTTGCACTATATTCCACAAGTATTTATTGCTTTCATTTTCATTTCTCTATGTATTTTCTAATTACCCTTGTGATTTCTTCTTTGATTTACTGTTTGTTTAAAAGTGTGTTGTTTTATGGGTGCCTGGATGGCTCAAATGGTTAAGCATCTGCCTTCAGCTCAGATTGTGATCCCAGGATCACAGCAGGGAGTCTGCTTCTCCCTATGCCTCTGTCCCTGCTTGTGCTCTCTCTCTCTCTCAAATGAATAAATAAAATCTTTTTAAAAAAATGTGTTGTTTCAGAAGTAGAAAACAGAATAATGGTTACCAAGGGGAAAGACGTGGGGAGACTGGGGAGATGTTGGTCAGAGAGTACAAAATTACAGTTATACAGGATGAGTAAGTCTAGATAATGTACAGCATGATCACTATAGCTAATATTATATGTATACCAGAAATTTGCAAAAAATAAGAGATTTCAGGTGCTCTCATGAAAAGAAAAAGAAGAATGGTAACTATGTGAGGTGGTGGATGTGTTAATTAGCTTGAATAATCATTTCACCATGTATATGTATATACAAATATGTATATGTATATGCAGCATGTTTTACCCTTTAAATATATATGATTTTTATGACTCATTTTATATTAAACATTTTTCTTAATTTTTTCAAGTATAATTAATATACAGTGTTATATTAGTTTCAGATGTACAATATAATGATTCAACAATTTTATACCTTTCTCACTGCTCATTAGCATAAATGTACTCTTGATCCCCTTGATCTATTTCACCCATACCACCACCTCTCTCCAATCTGATAACCACTAGTTTATATTCTGTATTTAAGAGATTGGGGTTTGTTGTTGTTATTGTTGTTTTGTTTGCTTATCTCTTTTTTAGTTTGTCCATTTGTTTGGTTTTGCAATTTTTATTTTAAAAAGAGTTGCTTAATTTCTAGAAATTTCTGAATTTTTAGATGCCTTCTGTGACTGATATCTAGTTTCATTCTATCTGATTGGAGATTTTGTTTGGAGTTTTTTTTTTTTAAGATAGTGATATTTACTATTTATATTATTTCAGTCTATTCAGATTTACCTTTTTGTGAGCTAGTATCAGGCTTATCCTGGAGAACATTTCATGTGCACTTGAGAAAAACCTGTTTAGTATTGTTCACTGATTTTAAAAATTGTTATTATTGTTTAAATTGACAATATCAGTTGCTGGTGAGGATGCGTAATTAGAGTAACAAAAACTCTAATTGATCACTGATATGGGAATACAAAATTACAAACTTTTATTTTTTTAAAGAAAAAAATAAAATTTTATTTATTTTAGAGAAAGAGAGCATGCATACATGAGCAGGGGGAGGGTCAGAAAGAAAGAAATTCAAGCAGACTCCAAACTAAACACAGAGCCTGATAGGGGGATTGATCCCAACACTCAGAGACCATGACCAGAACAGAAATCAAGAGTTGGATGCTTAACCAATTGAGTTACCCAGGTGCCTCCAAAATTTCCATGCTTTAATGGAAGAAGTTTGACACTTTTTTGCAAAGCTGAACAATGCCTTACCATAAAATCCAACAATCACACTACAAAGTATTCACCCAAATGATTAAAAAAAAGTTCACACAAAAACCTGTACATAAATACTTACAGTAACATCACTAGTAATTCTAGAAATTTGAAACACCATGATCCAGTGGGTGAGTGGGTAATCAAATTGCAATACATCTGTACTAGTGGTTCTATCCATAAATGAATACTAGACAGCAACAAAAGTAAATGAGCTATCCAAAACTATACTATTATGGAACACACACTGGATCCTGGCCAAAAAAAAAAAAAAAAAAAGAGGCTCTCGGAGACCTTGGAGGATCGGAGGTTTATTTCATGCTAGTAAACCCAGAATAGAGCAATCTCTCAAGGTCTGAGACCTGAACACAAACAAAGGGGGTATTTTATACATTTTTACTTCCATATCTGTACCTGTGCCACTCTTGCAGCTGTGGCCAGTAGGGCTAGGGGATAGTCCTAGGGCTGGGACAGGTATTCTCCTGCTGGATTGGTCAGCCACCTCATAACACAGATTTTCTTTATCGATATAAAGATATGAAAATATGTTAAATCCATGTTATTAAGTGAAAAAAGCTAGTCTCTGTAAAGACTACTTAGTTTACGATTCTATTTACCTGACATTCTGAGAAAGACAACACTACATAAGCAGTAAACAGATAAGCAGTGCCATGGTTTGGGGAGAAGATAGGATTGACAAGGCAAAGGATAGGGGATTTTTAATTTTTTTTTAATATATTTGAGAAAGAGGGAGAGCATGAGAGAGGAGGGGCAAGATGGTGGAGAAGGAGGGGGACCCTGTTTCAACTGGTCCCCTAAAGTGAGCTAATATCCACCAGAACACTCTGAACACCCACGGAATCAGCCTGAGATGCAAGATTATACACTTCTGGATCTCTATGGGGGAAGAAGACATCAGTGGAGAGGGAAAGCAGAGTGAGAATGCTCCGACTGATATCAGAAAATAAGCAGAAGGGGGAAGGAACTACAGGAAGTGACCCATTGGAAAGTAATACCCCAATTCAAAAGTGTCCTATGGTTGGGGACAAGCATTAACTTGGAGTCTGGCTAAAAGCACCCAAAAAGAGCAAAAGATCTTAAGGGGCAACTGGTGGAATTGGGAGGTTACAGTCCATGGACTCAGGAGAGTCACGATGCATGCCAGAGAGAGTGTGGTGGAGCCTCCAGTTTGTGGTCCCTGAGCACCCAGCTTTCAGCTGCTTGCACCACCACTTGGCTGGCAGCACTCCCACCTATGTCTGAGAGTTTGGTGTGGACCCCAGTCAGTGCTCCCTAGGTCCACAGCTTTCTGTGCTCTGTGGACCCTGTGTAACTTCTGGGTGTGAGTGCACTCCTACTGGTGCATGAGAGAGCTTGTTGTGGGTGCCAACTGATTATTTTTAGGACTACAGCCTTATGCCACCAGTGGAGGGTCTAAACTCCAAGCCTGTGCCTGGGAGAACACAGGGAGATCTCTGGTCAGGATCCCTCAGTGGCACCTTCTGCGACCTGTGTGACCATGGGGTCTGAGCATGCCCTATATGGGCCTGGATCCCAGAAAGCAGTCCTAGTGAAGGCAGCCACCAGAAGTGAGCTCCCAGGACCAAAGTTGCTTGTAGTTTTAGTGGCACAGGGGTGCAGAGGGAAGTGGGTGCCTGGGGTAGCCATTGAGATGGTGACTGGCAGTGTGCACCACATGTGGGAGTTTGAAGAGGAGGGTCTGTGTGTTCTGGACTACCTAGAGGGAAACAAATTGAGGCTTCTCTCTGAGGTGGGGGTCTGGGTGCAGTTTTCTTTCCACTAAACCTCTGAAAAACTGGTTTTCACAGACCCCAGCCCTTAATAGGGGGCAGGACAACTCAACCCAAGCAAGATTGATTGAAAAACAATGTGGAAGTCCCTTCCCCCAGAAGGCAAGCCAAAAGAACAAGAGGACAACCACCACAGGGCCTCCATAAAACTGTAAATCTCCAACATCAGGGGAAAACAATATATTAAGCTCCCAGTACTGCTCTAAAACCTGTATATTTCATAGATACAACTTTTTTTTTTTAAATATGTTCTCATGATTCTGGTTCTTTTAATTCTTTTAACCTACTTATCAATACAAGTAGAGGTTTAATACAACAAATTCCATAACATTTTAACTTGAACTTTTTCATACAAATACCTGGTTTTTCTTTTTTTCTCCTTTTCCAAAATATACGCATATAGATATAAGCTTCAAAGTAATCCTTTTTCCTTAATCAATACTACTCCTACATATAAACCAGTTTTAATCTCTCATTATCTCTGGAATGTTGAGTCCTTTAACAAAGATGTCAAAAAAACACCCAAGAAGAACCAAAACAACCTTTCTCTACCACATCAAGGACTTATAACCATCCTCCCATCTCTTTCTTTTGTCAGTGATTCTACGTCTTGGTTTTTGTTCTGGTAATATATAAATCTTATTCTTGAGGTTCATTTTGGCTGTATTCTCTCTCTCTCGTCATTTACTTTTTTTGGCCTTTTAGTTTGTCCGTTATTGTTTATGTACCTCATAAATCTTACTTTTGGGGCTCATTCTAGCTGGGTTTTCCCCCTCTCTCTCTCTCTATCTCTCTTTTCTTTTTTTCTTTCTTTCTCTCTCTCTCTTTTTCTTTTCTCTTTCTTTCTCTCTTTTTTCTCCTTTTTTTTTTCTTTTTCATGGTCACTTCTGATTGCTCCAAAATGTTCCAGGGGGACCTTGTCTGAATTGTGGTTGATATATTCATCTATACATCCCCTAAACCACCTCTAACCAAAATGACTAGGAGGAGGAACACCTGATAGAGGAAAATTTCAGAGACTATGCCCTCTGCCACAGAACAGAACTATTAGATGTGGACATAAACAATATGTCTGAAAGGGAATTCAGGGCAATACTTATCCAGACAATGGTTAGGTTGGAGAAAACCATGAGTGACAATATAGAATCTTTAAAGGCAGAAGTGAGAGCTGACCTGGCAGAAGTTAAAAAATGTTATCAATGAGATCCAATCAAATCTGAATACAGCTAGGGTAACTGAGGCTGAAGATAGAATTAGTGATCTAGAGGACAAACTGATAGAGAAAAAGGATCAGTACAAGGCCTGGAACAAACAGCTTAGAAGCCATGAAAACAGAATTAGGGAAATAAATGATGCCATAAAACAATCCAACATCAGAATTATTGGGTGGAGAAAAACAGAAGACTAGAAGATATAGTTGAATAAATTCTCCATGAAAATTTTCCCAATCTGGGGAATAGAACAAGCGTTTGTGTCCTAGAGGAAGAAAGAACACTCACCAAGATCAATGAAACTAGAAAGACCTCAAGACACTTAATCATGGACTTTATGAATTATAATTTTAGACAGGAGCTTCTGAGGCAGCTGGGGGAAGAAACTCCTCACATACAGAGGACACTCCATCAGAATAATGTCAGACCTGTTCACAGAAAACTGGCAAGCCAGAAAGGGCTGACAAGATGTACTCAGGGCACTAAATGAGAAGAACATGCAACCCAAAGCACTTTATTCAGTAAGACTGACATTCAAAATGGATGGAGAGATAAAGAGCTTCCAAGACTGGCAAGGTTTAAAAGACTATGTGACCACCAAGCCAGCACTACATGAAATAGTAAGGGGTGTGGTGGGGGTTATATGAAAGAAGAAAGAACCTAAGAGTGACATAGAAGAGAAATTTACAGAGACAATCTATAGAAAGAAGGACTTCACAGGCAACATGATGTCAATAAAAACATCTTTCAATAATCACTGTCAACCTTAATGGCCTAGATGCTCCCATAGAAAGGCACAGGGTTGCACACTGGATAAAGTGACAGGATCCATCCATATGTTGTCTACAAGAGACACATTTGGAACCTAAAAATACATCCAGACTGGACGTGAAGGGATGGAGAAGCATCTTTCATGCCAATGGGCCTCAAAAAAAGCTGGGGTAGTGATTCTCATATCACATAAATTAGATTTTAAACTGAAAACTGTGGTCAGAGATAAAGAAGGATACTACATCATTCTTAAAAGGACTATCCACCAAGAAGATCTAACAACTATAAATATTTATGCCCCAATATGGGAGCAGCCAGCTACATAAGACAATTGTTAATCAAAATAAAGAGTCATATTGATATCAATACATTAATAGTGGAGATCTTAACATGCCACGCTCAGTAATATATCATTCAAGCAGAAAATCAGTACAGAAAAAAGAGCATCGAATGACACATTGGGCCAGATGGACCTCATAGATATATACAAAACATTCCACCCTAAAACAACAGAATACTCATTCTTCTTAAGCACACATGGAACATTCCCCAGAACAGGCCACATACTGGGTCACAAATCAGGTCTCAACTAATACCAAAAGACTGAGATATTCCCTGCGTATTCTCAGACCACAGTGCTTAGAAACTGGAACTCAAACACAAGAAAAAGTTTGGAGGGAATTGCAACTCCTGAAAGCTAAAGAACACACTGCTTAAAAATGTTTGGATCAACCAGGAAATCAAGCAGTTACTTAAACAATTAATGAAAATTAATGAGAATGAAGACAAAATATTCATTCTGGACACAGTCCAAAATCTATAGGATATGGCAAAGTTTGTCCTAAGGGGGAAATATATAGTCATCCAAGCCTCTATAAAAAAAAAAAAAAAGAAAAGAAAAAAAATTTAAAATCCAGAATACACCATCTCTCTTTACACGTTAAAGAACTGGAAAATCAACAACAAATTAAGTCAACCTCACACACAAGAGGGGAAATAATCAAGATTAGAGCAGGAGATCAATGAGATAGAAAGTAAAGATACAGTAGAACACATCAATGAAACCAGAAGCTGATTCTCTGAAAGAGTCAATAAGACTGATAAACCACTGGCCAAAATAATCCAAAAGAAAAGAGAGATGACCCAAATTAATATAGTTATGAATGAAAGGGGAGAGATCATGACTAACAACAAGGAAATAGAAACAATAATCCGAAATCATTATCAACAATTATATGCCAATAAGTTAAGCAACCTAGAAGAAATGGATGCATTCCTGGTAACCTATAATCTTCAAAGACTGAACCAGGAAGAAACTGACAAACTGAATAGTCCAGTATCTAGTAACAAGATTGAAGCAGTGATCAAAAACTTCCCCCAAAAAAGAGCCCAGGACCTGACAGATTCCCTGAGGAATTCAACCAAACATTCAAAGAAATAATATCTAGTCTCCTAAAGCTGTGTCAAAAAATATAAACAGAGGGGGCACCTGAGTGGCTCAGTAGGTTGAGCCTCTGCCTTTGGCTCAGGTCATGATCTCAAGGTCCTGAGATCAGAGCCCCAGATCAGGCTCTCTGCTCAGCAGGGAGCCTGTTTACCACCCCCCCCAACCTACTTGTGATCTCTCTCTGTCAAATAAATAAATAAAACCTCAAAAAAAAAAAAAAAGAAACAGATTGAAAACTTACAGACTCTTTCTATGAAGCCAGCACTACCTGATCCCCAAACCAGGAAAAGATCCCATTAAAAGGACAATTTCAGACTCATATCCCTGATGAATATGGATGCCAAGATTCTCAACAAGATCCTAGCTATTTTTGCTTTTGTTTCCTTTGCCTTTGGAGACATATCTTGAAAGAAGTTGCTGTGGCTGATATCGAAGAGATTACTGCCTATGTTCTCCTCTAGGATTCTGATGGATTCTTGTCTCACATGGAAGTCTTTTATCTATTTTGAGTTTATCTTTGTGTATGGTGTAAGAGAATGGTCGAGTTTCATTCTTCTATATATAGCTGCCCAGTTTTCCCAGCACCATTTATTGAAGAGACTGTCTTTTTTCCACTTTATATTTTTTCCTGTTTGTCGGAAATTAATTGCCCATAGAGTTGAGGGTCCATATCTGGGCTCTCTACTCTGTTCCACTGGTCTGTGTGTCTGTTTTTATGCCAGTACCATGCTGTCTTCATCAAAATAAAAAGCTTCTGCACAGCAAAGGAAACAGTCAAGAAAACAAAGAGGCAACTCATGGAATGGGAGAATATATTTTCAAATGACATTACAGACAAAAGGTTGATATCCAGGATCTATAGAGAACTCCTCAAACTCAACACACACAAAACAGATAATCATGTCAAAAAATGGGCAGAAGATATGAACAGACACTCCTCCAATGAAGACATACAAATGGCTATCAGACACATGAAAAAATGTTCATCATCACTAGCCCTCAGGGAGATTCAAATTAAAACCACATTGAGATATCACCTTACACCAGTTAGAATGGCTAAAATTATCAAGACAGGAAACAACATGTGTTGGAGGGGATGTGGAGAAAGGGGAACCCTCTTACACTGTTGGTGAGAATGCAAGTTGGTATAGTCTCTTTGGAGAACAATGTGGAGATTCCTCAAGAAATTAAAAATAGAGGTTCCCTATGACCCTGCAATTGCACTACTGGGTATTTACCCCAAAGATACAGATGTAGTGAAAAGAAGGGTCATCTTTACCCCAATGTTTATAGCAGCAATGGCCACAGTCGCCAAACTGTGGAAAGATCCAAGATGCCCTTCAATGGACGAATGGATAAGGAAGATGTGGTCCATATACACTATAGAGTATTACGCCTCCATCAGAAAGGATGAATACCCAACTTTTGTAGCAACATGGACAGGACTGGGCGAGATTATGTTGAGTGAAATAAGTCAAGCAGAGAGAGTAAATTATCATATGGTTTCACTTATTTGTGGAGCAAAACAAACAGCATGGAGGAAATGGGGAGTTAGAGAGGAGAAGTGAGTTGGGGGAAATTGGAAGGGGAGGTGAACCATGAGAGACTCTGGACTCTGAAAAACAATCTGACGGTTTTGAAGGGGTGGGGGATGGGAGGTAGGGGTACCAGGTGGTGGGTATTATAGAGGGCAGAGATTGCATGGAGCACTGGGTGTGGTGCAAAAATAATGAATACTGTTATGCTGAAAATAAAAATAAATTTTTAAAAAAATGTTAAAAAAAAAAAGATCCTAGCTAATAGGATCCAACAGTGCATTAGAAAGATTATCCACCAGAAACAGGTGGGATTTATCCTTGGGATGCAAGGTGGTTCAACATTCACAAATCAATCAATGTGATAGAACAAATCTGTAAGAGAAGAGAGATCCTCAATGTTCTTCTCAATTGATGCAGAAAAAGCATTTGACAAGATACAGCATCTGTTCCTAAATAAAACACTTCAAAGTATAGGGATAGAAGAAATATTTCTCAACCTCATAAAATCTAGGTATGAAAAACCCCACAACAAATATTATTCTCAATGGGTAAAAGTTGACAGTCTTCTCTTTTAGATCAGGAACATGACAAGGATGCCCACTCTCACCACTGTTATTCAACATAATACTAGAAGTCCTAGCAACAGCAATCAGAAAACATAAAGAAATAAAAGGTATTCAAATTGGCAATGAAGAAGTCAAACTCTCTCTCTTCACAGATGACATGATACTTTATATGGAAAACCCAAAGACTCCACTCCAAACTACCAGAACCCATACAGCAATTCAGCAATTCAGCAATATGGCAGGATACAAAATCAATATACAGAAAGCAATTGCTTTCATATACACTAACAATGAAAATATAGAAAGGGAAATTAGAATATTGATTCCATTTACTGTAGCACAAAGAACCATAAGATACCTGGGATTAAACCTAACCAAAGAGGTAAAGAACTTGTACTGGAGGAACTACAGAACAGTCATGAAAGAAATTGAAGAGGACAGAAAAAGATGGAAAAGCATTCCATGCTCATGGATCAGAGGAATATTATAACAGCCCATATATATATATATATATATATATATATATATATATATATATATAATAAAACAGTCATTGTTAAAATGTCTATACTGCCTAGAGCAATGTCATCCAGATCAAAATTTCACCAGCATTTTTCAAAGTGCTGGAACAAATAATCTAAAAATTTGTATGGAACCAGAAAAGACCCCAAATTGCTAAGGAAATGTTGGGAAAAAAAAAAAAAGAACTGGGGACATCATGTTCCCTGATTTCAAGCTTTTCTACAAAGTTGTGATTACTAAGACAGCATGGCACTGACATAAAAACAGACACATGGATCAGTGGTACAGAGTAGAGAGCCCAGATATGGACCCACAACTCTGTGGTCAAATAATCTTCGACAAAGCAGGAATATCCAGTGGAAAAAAGTGTCTTCAATAAATAGTGCTGGAAAAATTAGAAAGCTATATATAGAAGAATGAAACTCAACCATTCTCTTACACCATACACAAAGATAAACTCAAAATGACTAAAAGACCTCACCATGAGGGAGGAAGCTATCAAAATCCTAGAGGAAAGCATAGGTAGTAACTTCTTTGACATCAGCCACAGCACCTTCTTTGAAGACATGTCTCCAAAGGAAACAAAAGCGAAAATGAACTTTTGGGACACACACACACCCACCCACCCACACACACACATATGTCAAAAACCTTAGAACTCTGGTGTTCCTGAACTCGAACTTTCAGAACAAATGTGAAACTTAATGTATGCATTCTTTTTTTTTTCTTTTTTCTTTTTTTTTTTTTTTTTTTTTTTTAAGATCACTCAGGAGATCAGGGAATCCCAGTATGGAATGTAGACCATAACCAAAAAAAGCTATTAAAAGTGTATAAAATAACCTCACTAAAGGGAGTGAGGAAAAAGATACTGATCTAAGTAACTCTGGAAATGGATAAAGATTGTGAAGTTAAATGCAAAAGACACTGTGCATAAGCCCTATGCTCTTGTTGGTAACATTTTTTACATAAGGGTATAGGTTAACAGGGTTATAGGCTTGTAGTTCTGAAATTTACATGCATACCTACTGGAATTAAACTATCATATAAATTGATGGTGGATGGTGGGAGCTCAGTTTATTAATATGGTGGGGGAGGTTACAACAAGGAGGAAAGCTAGAATGAACCATATGCTAATGGAGACATGGATGTGATCTCTCATTTAACTTACTGCAGAAACAAATGCATACATTTAGAAATATTTGCAGTTATGTATATAAGTGGGTCAGTATACAGACATATGTTTCCTTCCTTTGTCAACTGGGAAGGCCTAGAAGCAACTACATACCAGGAGCAACCAGTACACTTTGTGACTAGATCTTGGTTTCTACCAGGAATCTTTGGAGAAATAGCTGATTCTGAGGTTGGGGCAGTGAGCCTAGGTCATCTTGAAGTGGCAGAAAGTAAGAAAGTTAAACAAACAAACAAAAAAATGGGATTATGTCAAATGTATTCATGAGTAGATTGGAAAAGCTTGCAGTGGTCAAAGCATGAAGAGTTTAAGCAAGAATATAAATAAAGTCACACTGGATTTTAACTCAAAGTATAAAACAAAAATCCAAGAATCCATGCAGATATAAGGAAATGACTGAATAAAGAAAGAAATGTGTGACAATTGACAGATTTCCTATTCAGAATAATTTCAAATAAATTATGTGGATATTCCTGCTCAAAGATATGGGTATCAGTCCTAACCCCTTAAGTGTGGGCTCTAGGTAGTGACTTCCTTTTAAAGTGTGGCAGTAAACAAAAGGCTGAATAAAAGGAACTTTACAGTGGAAAATCCTATGAAAGAGTACCTCATCACTAAATTCATGTTGCTATAGTATTTACTTTTGATAAGATGTTATGAGAATTGCAATTTACTTCTGTGATTTTCCTCCCAAAATGCATCACTCAGTTTAATCATAAAAAGAATTTAGAAAAATTCCATTTGAAGGACATTCTATAAATTATCTAGCCAGTACTTCTCAAAAGTGTTAAGATCATCAAACATAAGGAAAAGATGAGAAATTTTCAGAGTAGCCAAGAAGATATGAGAACAAAATAATACATCCTGAATGAGATTCTGAAACAGAAAAAAAAAAAGGGACTTTACATTAAAACTAGGGAAACCTGAATGAACTAAGTACTTTAGCTGATAATAACATATCTGAATTGGTTCACTAATTGTGACTAAAGTACCACTAATGTGTGATGTTAATGAGAGAAACTGGGTGCAAGGTATAAGGAAATTTTTTGCCAATTTTCTATAAATCTTAAACTACCCTAAAGTAAAAGGGTTACTTAAATACATTTGTTTGCAGTTTGGTCACATCCACAAAACATTCTAGTTTTAAAGATGGAACCACATAAAAAACATCAGCAAACATGAGAAACCAAGAATACATAGAATTTCCCAGGATTTTGGCTTCCCCTCTTCTCCCTTTGCAATTCTGCCAGCAGCACCACACTGCCTGAGCTCACCATCTATTTTATGTCAAAACAGATAGGTAGATTGGTAATAGTTTCTTCATCTCATTTCATCTCATCTCATGCCACTGAAATATACAACTTTCATTTTAAATGCATTATCCCAGAAGCATGTCAAATAAATTTTATTATGGCTACGGCATGGAGTACTAATAACATAGGTGCACTGGAGTTAGATTCCCTGATGACATGGGGCAACAACAACTGATCCCATAACTTCTGAGAGTGACCTGGATCTGGCCAACTCCAAAGGAGCAGAGGTTCAGGAGAAATACCTACCCCTTAAAGAGAGGTAAAGGATGGATATTGTCCTGGTCTCACAGTCTCACCTCCCCAAAAGATGGGAATATAGATGCAACTCATGGAAAAGCATCTGGGCACAGGATGCTCAGTGTTTCTCCTGAATTCAAATTAACCTTTTCCAAAAGTAGCAATTCTGAGCTCAAGTGAAACTCCCAGAATAGACATACGATGCCATAATGTTGTCTTGTCTAAAATACATTTCCCATTCAATCATTTCTTGGACTTTAATAATGCAAAGGCCCTAAGAGGGGATTCCTAAACATAAATATTTCATCATCAGAATTTTAGGGGAAATACAACAGGTTCCAATTGTTTTGGCAGAATCTGCTAAACCTAAGAAATAGCTTCAATTATCCTTTAGCTGTTCCCAGCACAATCTGCTCCTTTTCTCCCTACTTGTTTATGCATACCTCTATACAGCACACTCTCCATCATACTGTGAATTTTAGATTTCAGAGTCCTGAAGACTCTGATCCTTTCAACTTTGTACTCCCACACCAGGTTCTCAGAGATGGGCTACTGACTGTGGGAAGAGAGCATGGGGGAAGTCCTCTACCTCCCAGGAGCTTAAGTCTGATGCTGAGGACTGAGAGTTCATTGATCATGACCTATGTCAGAGAGCACTACAAGGTGCAAATACCTTTGCAACAGATTGTCTTCTTCAGTGCATATGCTGTTTTTGGCATCTCTTATACTGCAACAGAGAAAATCTACAGAGCATCTCATTCCAAGAGACGTTGCTACAGGAAGAAGCCATATGAGGTTCCCAGGGAGAGGAGATCCCATCAAGCTACAGTCTGGTCATATGAAAAGTTCCTTCTTTCCTTGAGCCTGACAAGATAGCGGAGTTATTGCTAAAGAATGCCATACATTAGGAAGCTGACATTCACCATGTCAGCCTCTTGAGGAATAATTTCTACTCTGTAGCCAAAGAAATGATGCCATTGGCCTTTTCTTGAAGAGAAGACATTTTTAAACATTTTCCCAAACTCACAGCTGTGCCATTTTTGAAACTCTTCCCTTTGATTGGCACACGATCCTCTACTCCATTTGGAACACTTTCCTTCCATGACTCATTAGGAAATTATCAATCTTACTAAAGGGACATCCATCACTGCCAAAATACCCTATGTGTCCCAGAATCTGGGATACACAGAGACTTTGTACTACAGGTATTTGTAGACGGTTCTTTCTGACATTCAGATTGCATTTCCCTGGTTGTGGGGCTTCTTCATAGACATTGCCACCATGCTGGGCTTTTCTACTCACAGATCCCAATAAATGCTGGAATTCTGTAATTTCATTTCTCTGCCTCAGAGGCTCAACTCTGATGGGGAGAGAGTGCTCTTTCCAGGAGCCCCTCCTCTCTCTGTCTTTTCTCTCCAGAAACTTCTCTGAATCTAGAGAAGTTTGCACCTTTTTGAGTAAGGAAACTGTCTCAGCAAGCATTTACTGAATGCTGTTGGAATAGACTTAATGTTCGGATTCTTAGAATTTCGGAACTAAAATATCCCAGCTCTTGCAAATCAAAACTTGCATTTTTTTAAAAAGAATTTTTATTGTGTTGTGTTAGTCACCATAAAATGCATCATTAGTTTTGATGCAGTGTTCCAAGATTCAATAACTTATCTCTAGCCTAAGAGGAGTCTGTCATCTCCTGTGCTGAAGTTCCTTCCATTTAATGATCCTCATCAGGTAGGATAGGCATATCATGGGTTCATAAGCACCTGGACTGTTCACTCTGACCACTACTGAACAGCTGGTAACACAAAAGGTTGTCAGTAATTGAGCAGGTATTGAGCTCTTAGGTTCAAAATGACTTATTTGCTTTATGACTTCCAGTCCCTGTCTGTGATCGCATTGCCCAACCCAAGTCTTCCAGATGCCCTCTACACTTTCCCCTAGCAGGAGACAGTTTGATCTGACCTGGTTCTTTCCTATTATTGTTAATTTCATGTGACAGCTTTCTAGACAAACCCTTAGCTAGACTCACCAAGAAAGGAAGAGAGAGGACTCAAGTAAATAAAATCAGAAATGAAAGGCGATGTTACAACACCACAAAAATACAAAGGATCAAGAGACTACTATGAACAATCATACACCAACAAATTGTGTCCGGAGCCAGCCTACTATAAGAGCTGTAAGGGACTGAATATGATTGGCTGTTCATTTAGGTCCACTCACGCGGGAGGTGCATGAGCACTGTGGTGATTGGCTAGGCGGGCTAAGCTGCTGGTGTATATATGCTTGAATGTACTTGTAGAGGGGCGGGCCCGCCGGGAGCCAGGCGGCGCTGAGCCGCGCTGGCCAGGAGGGGGCCGCAGCCCGGACCATGACGGCGGGCGCCGAGGGGCGGCCGGCGGGCGGCCCTGGAGGCGGCGGCGATGCCGGAGCGGGGTGGCGGGAGCTGCGTGCTGTGCTGCGCCAGAGGGGGAAGAAGATAAAAAGAAGCCATTAAAGAAGTTTGCCTCCACGCGTGTCTCCGTGTCGTTCTTGCGGGCCGAGAGCGACAAAATTGGACAACAATTCTTACAAACATACAACCTACCGAGACCAAAGCATGAAGAAATTAAAAATATGAATAGACCTCTTAAAACAAACTGAGGGTTGCTGGGGGGAGGAGGTTTGGGAGAAGGGGGGTGGAGTTATGGACATTGGGGAGGGTATGTGCTTTGGTGAGTGCTGTGAAGTGTGTAAACCTAGCGATTCACAGACCTATACCCCTGGGGATAAAAATATATGTTTATAAAAAAAAGAAAATTAAAAAAAAAATTCCATGATAAAAAAAATATATATGAATAGACCAACTACTAGTATGGAGACTGAGTCAGTAATCAAAAACCTCCCAAAAAAATAAAAGTCCAGGACAAGAAGGCTTCAGCTGTGAGTTCTACCAAATATTCCAAGAATGTTTAATATTAATACCAATACTTTTCAAACTCTTCCAAAAAACAGAAGAGGGGGAAACACTTCCAAACTCATTTTACAAGGTCCTCATTACTTCAATTCCAAATCAGAAAAGGATACCACAAGAAAATAATATTACAGTCCTCTCTCCATTGTGAACATAGATGCAAAAATTTCCACTAAGTATTAGCAAGCCAAATCCAAACATATATTAAAAGGATAATACAATATGGTCAAGTGGGATTTATTTCAGGGCTGCAAAGGTGGCTCAACAACCACAAATCAATGCTATATATCACATTAACAAAATGAAGGATAAAAATTATATGATCATTGAGGCACCTGAGTGGCTCAGTCAGTTAAGCAATCAACTCTTGATTTCAGTTCAGGTCATGATCTTAGGGTCATGAGATCAAGCCCCACATGGGCTCCATGCTGAGCATGGAGACTTCTTAAGATCTTAAGATATTCTCTCCCCCTCTCCCTCTGTCCTTTTCCCCCACTCATGCTTTCTCTTTCTCTCTCTCTCTCTCTCTGTGTGTGTGTGTGTGTGTGTGTGCGCGCGCGCACGCGCGTGTGCGCGATCATCTCAACAGACGCAGAAAAGGCATTTGACAAAATCTAATATCCACTTATAATGGAAGCTCTGAACAAAAGTGTGTATAGAGGGAACATACCTCAATGTGCCAGACCATCCTAAAATATATGATGTTTCCACATGAAAAGTTTGCTGTTGTCCCATCTCTACTCCTTCTAGTGTAACAAAAAGCATCCCTTCAGACCTTTGGGGGTACACAGGGCCTTTCTGCCATCATATCTGAGCCTGCCATTCCTGGGTTCTGTCCTCTGGGGTTCTAGTGGTCTCAGGAGCAAGGCTGTAATCACCAAGGGTGCTAATGGAGCAATGTGTTTCATTATCTTCCCTAGGTTATACCTCTTCATTTTAGCAAAAGCTTTCTGGACTCAACAGCCTAGGCCACACCAGAGACCATAGGTGAAGACTGACAGCTATTGTGAGAAGCCCACATTCTTGGTCTGCCCTTTTGCTATATTTTAGTCAGAATATTCTGTCTAGTACATAGTAGCCTAATTTTCACTGTGTGCTTTTGAGAAAATTATTCCTTCAGTCTTATATATCTTTTTTCCTCTTTTCCACCTGGAAAAGTCTTTCAGAATCTTGGTCAGTAATTCATTTTTTTTTTTTTTTTGATACACTACACCTTTTCTACAGCTCATGTCTCTCAGACTGCTGAGTATGGCCCTCACAATACTCACTACCTAGGATGTGCACTCAGAACACACTTTTAAACTCTACCACCTGCACCACTTCTAAATTGCACCATGCTCCCCTTTTACTACCTGTATGTCACACCTTATTGGCATTGTGATACATTATGGGTCAGGAGTGAGAGGCACTCCTGACCACAGCTTGCTATGTTCAGCATTTTTTGTTAAGTGAGTGAATTTTAGGAAGTAAAAACTTTCTGTCTTAAACTATACAGAGCATCTTCCTTGTTCCTCTCTGAAACCATACTGAAAATAAGCAAAATTTGCTGTTACTTATTCCAGGAAATGCTGACTCTTAGAATAATAACTGGGAGCTGGCTTGAAAGCTTACCAGTCTTGCATCCAGGCCCTCACCACCAATGCAAAGCTACTATGTCATTAACTCTGGCTGATTCCAAACATTTTCCTGTCTTGCAAGACCCAGCCTGGACCCTTCTCCAATATTCCTCTT
Organism: Mustela nigripes; assembly: GCF_022355385.1. NCBI lineage: Eukaryota > Metazoa > Chordata > Mammalia > Carnivora > Mustelidae > Mustela > Mustela nigripes. The sequence goes on along the minus strand of NC_081559.1, from coordinate 111,592,336 downwards.
TTTGAGACTGTGATATTCACACAAGCTGGTGGTCTCCCTTTTTATAATAAGTTTAATAAACTTAGCTTTACCTGAACAGTAGGTTTTATGGTGGTCTTTGAGAAAATGAAATCAATAAAAGGTTAAAAATCCTGTCCATTGTCAAATAGCCATCAAGAGGCAGAGGCTTGTCAAACCCAGATCTATCTGAAGCAGCAGCAGCAACCTTCTTTTAAATAGGCTGTTTATCAACATGAATGACTTTTCCTTGTCTGATTGCACAGATACTTTATCCACCAAACTGCGAGGCCCTTGAGGGTCATGGCAGCAATCCTGCAGCAAAGCTTCACTGCACCATGATCAGTGTTTTTGAAAGGCAGATAAAAGTATATGTATTCCCAAATAGCAGTCAGGTGGCTTGGAGATTTCTTCCTCTTGTACCAATATGTCATCAAAAAAAAACCCAAAAAAACAAAAAAACAAAACAAACAAACAAACAAACAAAAAAACCAACTTTAACCTATTAGCTGTTAACACAATAAAATAAAATAAAATAAAAAATATATTTTTTTAATTTTCTATACTATAAGGGAGAGTAATTAACATGAGCTTCCAAGGTACAGTCTTCAAGAATCCATTGATAGCTGAAACATGAAAATTAAGAGAATGGAAAAGGTCAATAGGACTCAAGGCAAGGTATGAAATCTCCTGACACCAGTTAATAATTCTTTAGCCCATTCAAATGTGTATGTTCATGAGACAATTTCCACATCACTCTGGTGTCCCACAATTCAACTCAATTTCAGCACTATCTACCCGGAGATAGAACCAGATTCCACATGTTAAGAGCTCAGCCCCATAAGACTGCCCTTCCCCACACATACGGCCAACCTAAACAAAGAGGTAAGTCAAGTCAAGCTCAAATTGACAGAAATTAAATTTATTTGGAATAGCAGAGGAATTGAAATTTGGGAAACACATTGTATAGCAAATTATAGATGAATTCACTGAGGGTTTGGGGAAGGCTGTATTTATAGGCAAGAAACACAAAGAAGAGGAGATCCAGCCAGATTCCAAGTAGTAAATTCATTGGCTTGAGGATAAAGATTTTTGGTGGATGTTTGATGGTCAGAAGATAAGTCTCAGTCTTCTGTAAATCAAGCATTTATTAGTAATCAGTCTCACACTTAGTAAGTTTTATTCTTCTGAGGGTACAATGCATGAGATCTTCCATTTCATATCCTCCAGTCCCATTCTAGATTGAAATCCTTTTAAAATACACATTTTAAATGCCAATCACAAGACTGGGTTATCACCTATACTTCTGAGCAGTGAGATATATACATTCTTACCACCTCTCCTTAGGTTTGGTTAATTTGCTACAGTGGCTACAGGACTCAGAGAAACATTTTACTTAGGATAATGATTTATTATAAAGGGATATAACTCAGGATGTGGTATGGGAAGGTACCATTTTTCCCAATCTCTACGTGTCCACTGACCAAAAACCCCCCAAACCCCTTGATTTATTTTTTTATTAGGACTTTGTTACATAAACATGACTAATTAAATTATTTACCATTGATGATTCAATCTCCAGCCCCTTTTCTTTTCCAGTATCAGAGGGTGGGAATGAAAATTTCAACCATCCATTCAAGGTTGGTTTCCTTGGCAACAAGTTCCCATCCCATAAGGGTTTTCCAAAAGTCACCTCATTAACATAAGCACAGTTGTGGTGGAAAGGGACTTGTTATGAATAACAAGATACCCATTTCACCTTCATGTCTCTGAAACTTTTCAGAAACTCAGGACAAGAGACCAAATATTATAACAAAAGAATCTCCCATTGCTCTTGTCAGTTCAGGAAATTCTACGGTTTGGGGGAGCTGTGAACAAGGAACTGTGGAAGAAGACCAGATATATATGGGAAATAGTTATTTCATTGTCTGAATGACCAAACATATATTTCTTACAAACCATAATACTATAATATGGCATTAATTAAAAGTGTGGATTCACTTGAATCCTGGCCCCAACTTTCATTAATCATGTAACTTCAGGTGATATTCTTTAACCTTTCTGAGACTCTGTTTTTCCTCCTACAGTATGGGGTAATGGTAGGACCTGTTTTATAGGATTGTTGTGGGAATGAAATTTAGTAATTGACATAAAGCTCTCAGCACTGGGTATGAACAGAGTAAATGTGTGTAGTGGTACATGTGATAAACACAAAATTTATGTGACAAGTATTAGATGTGAAAACTGCCAAGAAGTTTGTAGAAAAAGAAAATAAATTTCCCTCTGAAACCACTTACAAACATAAAGTTGAACAAAAATCAAAATGGCTGCACTAGTGCTTCAGTCAATTTGGATTTTAAAGTAAAACAAAACTTTTTCCTCTCTTCCAGAAAATTCCCCTCCTCCTTTCTTGGCCTTTTATTTCAGGAAACAGGTACCATTCTGAAAACATGACTAATGAGACTTGTAGCACATATAATTCCTGTTAAAACCAGCTAATTTCTGTTATTTCTCTATAAACCTCCCAGTCCCTTCCTCCAGGCAAGCTCACAGTTTTTGAAGGCCTTAGCCTGCTGCAGCCTCCTTTGCCCTGCAAAGCAATAAAGCTATTGATCCTTTTTATCTCAACCTCTGTCTTCACATTATGTTTTGTCTTCAAAGCATGGAGATAAATTTTTGACAACAACTCCATCCTTCTAAGTTCCTGGCTGAGACCCCACCATCCTGTAATAAGGGATTAACAGGAGAAAAACAAACAGGAGTTTAACTTGTATGCCTCCTGTATCCATGGGAGAGTCCCATGGAAACTGTGCAACTGTCTAAAATGGCCTAAGCTACTTCCTAAATACCACCTCTACTAAAGGCAAAAGAAAGAATTGGGGAAGTGTAGAGAAAGCCAGTTAGGAAAGTTTACCAGGAAAAGCACAAAAACAAAGATAAAGTTGTTATACAGATTTGAGACGTTGCCTTCTCCGTTGATCAGAGTTCCTAGAGATTTAGTCATCCTTGTCTTGCTGTTAGACTCTAACAGGGTATTTGGAATTCAGCAGTGAGTAGGTCATGACCAGCTATCAGAAAGGACATAGGCCTGTCTTGCAGCACTCCACAAGAAGTTGATTCAAATCAGACAGCCACAAGATGGTGGGTGTCATGACAGGAAACGCCTGACCAACTTAGAACAAAAAGTGGGAAACACTGTTTCCTTCCCCAAGTAGTAAATATCCAACCCCAAGTTAACAATTGTCAATAAAAAATATAAACCCCCCCAAATGTGCAGTGTTCTCCTAATCTCACTGCTATCATGCCTTGAGTTTTTTTTCACTTTAATAAATTTTCCCACTCATCCGCTGTCTTGCATGCCTGTCCCTGAATTCTTTCTCATGACAAGACCAGAATCTTCAGCAACTCCTTCAGGTCTGGCTGGGTCAAGGCCACAGATCCAAGAACCTCCCCATTTCACCTGAAAACATTCCTGGTACAGAAAGAGAAACACCCTTACAAGCAGAGATTTTCCTTATAAATGTAAGTTTTTCTTACAAAATGGTAGCTTCTACTCAGCTGCCAGAACTTACCCTATGTCTATTGTTTAAAAAATAATGAACTTGGAGGAGTCAAGATGATGGAGAAGTAGCAGGCTGAGACTACTTCAGCTAGCAGGAGATCAGCTAGATAGCTTATCTAAAGATTGCAAACACCTACAAATCCATCAGCAGATTGAAGAGAAGAAGAACAGCAATTCTAGAAACAAAAAATCAACCACTTTCTGAAAGATAGGACTGGCGGAGAAGTGGATCCAAAGCGATGGGAAGATAGACCCCAGGGGGGAGGGACTGGCTCCCAGCAAGCGGCAGAGCAACAGAGCACAAAATCAGGACTTTTAAAAGTCTGTTCTCCTGAGGGACATCACTCCAGAGGCTAAACCAGGGTGAAGCCCAAGTGGGGTCAGCGTGGCCTCACATCATGCGGGGTCACAGAAGGATTGGGGGTGTCTGAGTGTCGCAGAGCTTACAGGTATTAGAACGGGGAAGCTGGCTACAGAGACAAAGCCAAGGAATGAGCTCATAGCTCGGGGTTACCTTGAACCGGTTGTACGCTCGGTGAGATCAGAGAGCAGCCAGAGGTGAGGCAGATGGGAGTTACTGGGCGATGGTCTCTGAGCCTACAACCCCAGGCTCTCGGCTCCTCCAGGCTGGAGATCAGGAAGACGCCATTTTTATTTCCATCATCTGGAACTCTACGAAAAGTGCTCAGGGAACAAAAGCTCCCAAGAGCAAACCTGAGTGGATTACTCAGCCCGGCCCCTGGAAAGGGCGATGCAATTCTGCCTGGGGCAAAGACACTTGAGAATCACTACAACAGGCCCCTCCCCCAGAAGATCAACAAGAAATCCAGCGGAGACCAAGTTCAACTACCAAGGAGAGCAGTTTCAATACCAAGGAGAGCAGCAGATTTCCAGGGGAGGAGAAAGCAAAGCACGGAACTTTCTCCCATGGCTTTTTCCCCATGATTATTTAGTCTTGCAGTTAATTTAATTTTTTTTTCTTTTTCAGTATTTTTTCTCTTCTTCTGCTACTTTTTTTTTACTTTTACGCTTTTCTTTTGTAACGTTTTTAACTACTTTATCTAATATATATATTTTTTTCTCTTTTATATTTTCTCTTTATTTGTCTTCTTTTTTTATTATTTCTTTTCTTTCTTTATTTCTTTTTTTTTTTTTTTTTCATTATGAACCTCTTTTTATCCCCCTTTTCCCCCTCTCACAATTTGGGATCTCTTCTGATTTGGTTAAAGCATATTTTCCTGGGGTTGTTGCCACCCTTTTAGTATTTTACTTGCTACTTCATATACTCTTATCTGGACAAAATGACAAGGCGGAAAAATTCACCACAAAAAAAAAGAACAAGAGGCAGTACCGAAGGCTAGAACCTAATCAATACAGAGGTTGGTAATATGTCAGATCTAGAGTTCAGAATGATGATTCAAGGTGCTAGCCGGGCTCGAAAAAGGCATGGAAGATAATAGAGAAATGCTCTCAGGACATATAAAAGCCCTTTCTGTAGAAATAAAAGAACTAAAACCTAATCAAGTTGAAATAAAAAAAAAAAGCTATTAATGAGGTGCAATAAAAAATGGAGGCTGTCACTGCTAGGATAAATGAGGCAGAAGAAAGAATTAGTGATATAGAAGACCAAATGACAGAGAATAAAGAAGCTGAGCAAAAGAGGGACAAACAGCTACTGTACCACGAGGGGAGAATTCAAGAGATAAGTGACACCATAAGACAAAACAACATTAGAATAATTGGGATTCCAGAAGAAGAAGAAAGAGAGAGGGGAGCAGAAGGTATACTGGAGAGAATTATTGGAGAGAATTTCCCCAATATAGCAAATGGAACAAGAATCAAAATTCAGGAGGTGCAGAGAACGCCCCTCAAAATCAATAAGAATAAGTCCACACCCATCACCTAATAGTGAAATTTACAAGTCTTAGTGACAAAGAGAAAATCCTGAAAGCAGGATGGGAAAAGAAGTCTGTAATATACAATGGTAAAAATATAAGATTGGCAGCTGACTTATCCACAGAGACCGGGCAGGCCATAAAGAGCTGGCATGATATATTAAGAGCACTAAATGAGAAAAACATACTATATCCAGCTAGGCTATTGTTGAAAAAGGAGAGATTAAAAGCTTCCAGGACAAACAAAAACTGAAAGAATTTGCAGACACCAAACCAGCTCTACAGGAAATATGTAAAGGGGTCCTCTAAGCAAAGAGAGAGCCTACAAGTGGCAGATCAGAAAGGAACAGAGACAATAAACAATAACAGTCACCTTACATGCAATACAATGGCACTAAATTCTTATCTCTCAATAGTTACCCTGAATGTGAATGGGCTAAATGCCCCAATCAAAAGACACAGGTTATCAGAATGGATAAAAAAACAAAACCCATCTATATGTTGCCTCCAAGAAAAAAATTTTAACCTGAAGACACCTCCATATTTAAAGTGAGGGGGTGGAAAAGAATTTACCATGCTAATGGACATCAGAAGAAAGCAGGAGTGGCAATCTTTATATCATATCAATTAGATTTTAAGCCAAAGACTATAATAAGAGATGAGGAAGGACACTATATCATACTCAAAGGGTCTGTCCAACAAGAAGATCTAACAATTTTAAATATTTATGCCCCCAACATGTGAGCAGCCAACTATATAAACCAATTAATAACAAAATTAAAGAAACACATCAACAATAATACAATAATAGTAGGGGACTTTAACACTCCCCTCACTGAAATGGACAGATCATCCAAGCAAAAGATCAACAAGGAAATAAAGATCTTAAATGACACACTGGACCAGATGGACATCACAGATCTATACAGAACATTTCATCCCAATGGAACAGAATACACATTCTTCTCTAGTGCACATGGAACATTCTCCAGAATAGATTACATACTCGGTCCTAAATCAGGTCTCAACCAGTATCAAAAGATGGGATTATTCCCTGCATATTTTCAGACCACAATGGTCTGAAGCTAGAACTCAGTCACAAGAGGAAATGTGGAAAGAACCCAAATACATGGAGACTAAGAAGCATCCTTCTAAAGAATGAATGAGTCAACCAGGAAATTAAAGAAGAATTGAAAAAAAAATCATGGAAACAGATGATATTGAAAACACAACGGTTCAAAACCTATGGGAAACAACAAAGGCAGTCCTGAGAGGAAAATATATAGTGGTACAAGCCTTTCTCAAGAAACAAGAAAGGTCTCAGGTACACAACCTAACCCTACGCCTAAAGGAACTGGAGAAAGAACAAGAAAGAAACTATATACCCAGCAGGAGACGAGAAATCATAGAGATCAGAGCAGAAGTCAATGAAATAGAAACAACAACAACAACAAAAAAAACAATAGAACAAATCAACAAAACTAGGAGCTGGTTCTTTGAAAGAATTAATAAGATTGATAAACCCCTCGCCAGTCTTATCAAAAAGAAAAGAGAAAGGACCCAAATAAATAAAATCATGAATGAAAGAGGAGAGATCACAACTAACACCAAAGAAATACAAACTATTATAAGAACATACTATGAGCAACTCTACGCCAACAAATTTGACAATCTGGAAGACATGGATGCATTCTGAGAAACATATAAACTACCACAACTGAACGAGGAAGAAATAGAAAGCCTGAACAGACCCATAACCAGTAAGGAGATTGAAACAGTCATCAAAAATCCCCAAACAAACAAAAGCCCAGGGCCAGACGGCATCCCTGGGGAATTCTACCAGACATTTAAAGTAGAACTAATTCCTATTCTCCTGAAACTGTTCCAAAAAATAGAAATGGAAGGAATACTTCCAAACTCATTTTATGAGGCCAGCATCACCTTGATCCCAAAACCAGACAAGGATCCCATCAAAAAAGAGAATTACAGACCAATATCCTCAATGAACACAGATGCGAAAATTCTCACCAAAATACTAGCCAATAGGATTCAACAGTACATTAAAAGGATTATTCACCACGACCAAGTGGGATTTATTCCAAGGCTGCAAGGTGGGTTCAACATCACCAAAGCAATCAGTGTGATACAACACATCAATAAAAGAAAGAACACAAACCATATGATACTCTCAATAGATGCTGAAAAAGCATTTGACAAAGTTCAGCATCCCTTCCTGATCAAAACTCTTTGAAGTGTAGGGATAGAGGGCACATACTTTAATATTATCAAAACCATTTATGAAAAACCCACCGCAAATATCATTCTCAATGGAGAAAAACTGAAAGCTTTTCTGCTAAGCTCAGGAACACAACAGGGATGTCCATTATCACCACTGATATTCAACATAGTACTAGAAGTCCTAGCCTCAGCAATCATACAATAAAAGGAAATTAAAGGCATCCATATCGGTTAAGAAGAAGTCAAACTATCACTCTTCACAGATGATATGATACTATATGTGGAAAACCCAAAAGGCTCCACTCCTAAACTGCTAGAACTTGTACAGGAATTCAGTAATGTGTCAGGATATAAAATCAATGCACAGAAATCAGTTGCATTTCTCTACACCAACAACAAGACAGAAGAAAGAGAAATTAAGGAGTCAATCCCATTAACAATTGCACCCAAAACCATAAGATACCTAGGAACAAACCTAACCAAAGAGACAAAGAATCTATACTCAGAAAACTATAAAGTACTCATGAAAGAAATTGAGGAAGACACAAAGAAATGGAAAAATGTTCCATGCACCTGGATTGGAAGAATAAACATTGTGAAAATGTCTAGGTACCTAAAGAAATCTACACATTTAATGCAATTCCTCTCAAAGTACCATCCATCTTTTTCAAAGGAATGGAACAAATAATCCTAAAATTTATATGGAACCAGAAAAGACCTCAAATAGCCAAAGGAATATTGAAAAAGAAAGCCAACGTTGGTGGCATCACAATTCCGGACTTCAAGCTCTATTACAAAGCTGTCATCATCAAGACAGCATGGTACTGGCACCAAAACAGACAGACAGATCAACGGAATAGAATATAGAGCCCAGAAATAAACCCTCAACTCTATAGTCAACTAATCTTTGACAAAGCAGGAAAGAATGTCCAATGGAAAAAAGACAGCCTCTTCAATAAATGGTGCTGGGAAAATTGGACAGCCACATGCAGAAAAATGAAATTGGACCATTTCCTTACACCACACACAAAAATAGACTCAAAATGGATGAAGGACCTCAATGTGAGAAAGCAACCCATCAAACTCCCTGAGGAGAACACAGGCAGCAATCTCTTTGACCTCAGCCGCAGCAACATCTTCCTAGGAACATCGCCAAAGGCAAGGGAAGCAAGGGAACAAATGAACTATTGGGATTTCATCAAGATCAAAAGCTTTTGCACAGCAAAGGAAACAGTTAACAAAATCAAAAGACAACTGACAGAATAGGGGAAGATATTTGCAAATTACATATCAGATAAAGGGCTAGTGTCCAAAATCTATAAAGAACTTAGCAAACTCAACACTCAAAAAACAAATAATCCAATCAAGAAATAGGCAGAGTACATGAACAGACCTTTCTGCAAAGAAGACATCCAGATGGCCAACAGACACATGAAAAAGTGCTCCATATCACTCGGCATCAGGGAAATACAAATCAAAACCACAATGAGATATCACCTCATACCAGTCAGAATGGCTAAAATTAACAAGTCAGGAAATGACAGATGCTGGTGAGGTTGCGGAGAAAGGGGAACCCTCCTCCACTGTTGGTGGGAATGCAAGCTGGTGCAACCACTCTGGAAAACAGCATGGAGGTTCTTCAAAATGTTGAAAATAGAACTACCCTATTTCCCAGCAATTGCACTACTGGGTATTTACCCTAAAGATACAAATATAGTGACTGAAGGGGCACGTGTACCCAAATGTTTATAGCAGCAATGTCCACAATAGCCAAACTATGGAAAGAACCTAGATGTCCATCAACAGATGAATGGATAAAGAAGAAGTGGTATATATACACAATGGAATAATATGCAGCCATCAAAAGAAATGAAATCTTGCCATTTGCGACAGCATGGATGGAACTAGAGCATATCATGCTCAGCGAAATAAGTAAAGTGGAGAAAGACAACTCTCATATGATCTCCCTGGTATGAGGAAGTGGTGATGCAACATGGGGGGTTAAGGAGGTTGAAGACGAATAAATGAAACAAGATGGGATTGGGAGGGAGATAAAACATAAGGGACTCTTAATCTCACAAAACAAACTGAAGGTTGCTGGGGGGAGGGGGGCTGGGAAAAGGGGGGTGGGGTTATGGACATTGGGGAGGATATGTGCTATGGTGAGTGCTTTGAAGTGTGTAACCTGGCGATTCACAGACCTGTACCCCTGGGGATAAAAATATATGTTTATAAAAAACAAAAAATTAAAAATTAAAAATAAATAAATAAATAATGAACTCAAGGTAATCTTTATGCAAAAAGGCATATTTTGCGGTGCTATATTTTGCTTCCCTTCAAGTGCTACCCAAGTGTGCCTTTGAGTGCTTAATGTCCCATGAGTATACATTAGATGAAGGACAGATCTTTCATCTATAGCCAGAGCTCCTCAGCAGAGCTCATTACATAGAAGGATTTGAGCAGCTGGGCCAAGTGTGTAAGCATGGACAGAGGAGACAGAGAGGAAAGGTAATCTGAAGTCATGCCCATTCAGTGGGCATGAATAATATGAGAAAAATGGTGGAATAGAATACTGGGTAACAGAAGTCTTCCCTATAACCACTTCTTAACCACTTCAGTGACCTTTTGCCAGACTCACACACTCTCTAGTGAGAGTGGGTGGGGCTCTGCTCTGCATTCTAGTTTAGGCAGGGAAAAATGGTGATAACCTTTTCCTGAACATAGGGCCTGGAGGCAAAAGGGAAGTCTGGAAATCAGGGCTCAAGGAAGTATGTATATAAATATATAAAGGCAGGAAGTTCTATGGGACATCTCTGTTAACCAAGAATGTGCAGCCTCATCTCTTTCAAGCCACTTCTGCCTGAGGGCATGCTTGCCTAAGTCAAGGGCCTTCCGAGAGCACAGTCTCTTTCATCTTTTCCATCCAAAGTAATTTTTTTCCCATGGTCATATACAAACATCTAAGAGTTTCATTCTTTATTTAATATTCCTATAAGATAGAGAACAAAAACCCCTGCTGTGAACTTCAAGAACCTTATTCCATGTAGTAAAAACAAAGTATGGAGCATCTATACATAGCAAGAGCAGACGTGGATGTTAAGATACATAGGAAACCAGGAAGTTGTTCTCAGGGACTAAAAATGTAATATGTGAAAAGCCTTTTAAAGTGCATAAAGTAGACCCATTATTCTCTGAGGGACAGTGGTCTGTGATATAATGGGCTCTCTAACATTTGTAAGGTTTGGGAGCAAGAATACAAATGGAGGCCCATGAACTGTATGTCCAAATGCTTAGAAATCCTAAGTCAAGTTAATGATTTGTTGCTAAGTAAATATGTTATTTCTCCCTTGAGGAGTATTCCTTCATAGCAACCTGGAAGATAAACTCAAAATTTTAATACAAAATTAGTATTATTGGACTCCTTGAGGTGCTGAGCCAGAACATGGCAGCAGTCCTAGCTCCCTGCTAGTCTCGGGTCTCTGCTAGCCTCGTTTCTCCTCCCATAGCAGCTCCACTTGCACCAGGTGGCCTGGCCTGTGTGGGTGCAGGCACTTTAGTCTATATGTCTAGGTTTTATCTAAATTCTCTGATAAACCATCTTTTTTCCACCTCTCAGGCACTGGCATGCACACTTAGGTGTCACAGGCCACTCTCAGGAGGACAGTCTCAGGGAAGAGTCCCATCCAATCTAAGAAGAGGGTCAAAAGTTGTTTGGGCACAAGAATATTGAGTCTATATCTAGAAGGAAGGATACACAGGTACCAAATGATCATATTAACTTATAAACACTAAATAACAAACTGAGACATATCAAAATTTGTAAGAATTTGAGCACAAATCAATTTGTATTAGGCAGCATACAATCTATCACATAGAAAGGAGGTCTAAGGAACTATACAAAGTTAAAAAAAAAACTTTTATAAGCAGAAAGGAGCAGGAACAAGGAAGTTATACTGGCAAAAAAAAAAAAAATGTGGGCTGATTATTGCTGTTAATTTCCTTTAAGGGAAGGCAGAGGTCTATCAGGCAGATTATGTAACTAGTACTAATCAGGTGATTTTGAATGGTGTGGTAAAGCTTCCATGCTAACCCATATCTGATTACCTCTCCTTCCTCAGCACATAAGGAAACTAGTCCTCTTAGCTGTGCACAAGATGGGGCTATGTGATTTCTGTCCAGTAGAGTAGGAAGAAAAATAATTTCAGCATCCATGCATCACTTCTGGGCAGAAACAGAGCACAGTAGGCATGGTTCCCTGTACTCCCTTCCACTGCGCCACAGGAAAGGGGTGTGTCAATATGACAGGGTCACATAATGGAGCAGACTATGTCTCTAAGTAACTGTGTGGAAGACAGTTTGCCAGGAATATTCCCTGGTCAAGCATCAGAATTTAAATGAGTGACAAGCCATTGTTTTGGTAAGCTATAGAGCTGGACAGTTTTAATTTGTTACTCAGCATGTTTAGGCTATTCTATATAATATTACTGAAACAGGGGCTGGAATTCTTCTCCCTTGCAGTCACTAAGCTTCAGAGACTGGTAGTGTTTGGACCCAAATCCTCAGTACTGTTTTCTAAACAAAATGATAAATACTCCTGGAGAAAGGCACTTGTAGAATCTGTGGCCTGTGAGAAAATCCAGAGTAGAGCAAAGCCTTGGTAATAAATGTTAGATTCCCAGGTCATATATAAATGAGAAAATGGGCTGCCACTCCAATCAGGAGAGAAACACATTGCATCCCTCCTTACCTGGGCAGTGGGCCTTTCTACTTCAGACCCACACACCCTAAACCAAAGCTCACAGGAGTCTTCCTGCCCCTCATGAGGCCCACAGAGTGGATTTCAATTCAGTGAGAGGATTGTTGAAACAAATGCAAACTGAAGAGACCCATGCCACCTACTTGGCTGAACAATGTCTCCAGTATCCCCCACCACAGTACTGTGCTGGCATAGCTCCTTTGATTTCAGTACCTGTGTGCAACTCTTCCCATAACCCTGCATACTGCCAAGGAGTCATCATTCCACCATAAACCTCATCCCTGCAGGGACCCTTCTGGATCTCAGGTGAAATACACACTCTTCAGCCTATTGTTTTCCCAAACTCTCGGGCCTTATCTTGGCTACTCTCCCCATCAGACACACCCTAGGTCACCTTTTCACCTTACTATCTTCCTAAACACATGTTCTCACTTTCTTTGGACTTCACTGCCCTCTCTGCCTTAATTCTTGCTTATCCTCTTATCTGTATGTTGGGCTCTCTTCCTTCTTACAGATGCACCTCAAGGGCTTTTCCAGGGCTCCACACCCTCTGTTCCTGACGGTGAAGTGCTCTCCTCTTTCCATGTACTGTCTCATCCCAGGCTACCCTCTTGATGCTCATGTCTCCTCCCCACTACATAACATTAATTCTTTGTCTGCTTCTCTCTCCCCTGAGAATAAGGAGCTCCTTATTGTCAATCCCTTTGCTATTATTGGTGTTCTGATTATTAAGCAATGACCTACCCAGATCAGTGATTATTCAAAATTCAAAGACAGAGGAAGGGAGGAAAGGAAAGAGAGAGACATGGGGGGAATCTGGGAGGAAGGAAGCAGGGAAACACATCTTACTAAAATGCCTGATACTGAGGCACCTGGGTAGCTCAGTCAGTTAATTTTTTACCTTTGGCTCATGTCATGATCCCAAGGTCCCAGGATCAAGTCCTGTGTCAAGTACTCTGCTCAGCATGGAGTCTGCTTCTCCCTCTGCCGCTCCCCCATCTGAATTCTCTCTTTCTCTGAAATAAATAAATAAAATCCTTTTTCATGTGTCTGTTATCCATTTGTATGTATTCTTTGGAAAAGTGTCTATTCATGTCTTCTGCCCATTTTTTGACATGATTATCTGTTTTGGTGGTGTTGAGTTTAAGGAGTTCTTTATAGATCTTGGATATCTGCCTTTTGTCTGTAATGTCATTTGTGAATATCTTCTCCTATTCTGTGGGTTGCCTCTTTGTTTTATTGACTGTTTCCTTAGCTGTGCAGAAGATTTTGATCTTGATGAAGTCCCAAGAGCTCATTTTCACTTTTGTTTCCTTTGCCTTTGGAGACATATCTTGAAAGAAGTTGCTGTGGCTGATGTCCAAGAGGTTAATATATGCAATGGAAGATTACACAGCCATCAGAAAGGATGAATACCCAACTTTTGTATCAACATTGATAGGATTGGAGATTATGCTGAGTGAAATAAGTCAAGCAGAGAAAGTCATTTATCATATGGTTTCACTTACTCGTAGAACATAAGGAATAACATGGTGGACATTAGGAGAAGAAACAGAAAAGTGAATTGGGAGAAATCAGAGGAAGAGATGAAACATGAGAGACTGTGGACACAGAGAAACAAACTGAGGGTTTTGGAAGGGCAGGTGTTGGGAGATGGGTGAGCCTGGTGGTGGCTATTAAGGAGGGCATATATTGCATGGAGTACTGGGTGTGGTGCATAAACAATGAATCTTGGAACACTAAAAAAAAATAAAATTAAGATGTTAAAAAATTAAAAAATAAAAATAAATAAAATTTTTAAAAGCATATATCTATGTCTACATATACACATATACATATATATCTCTGTATGTTAACTACATTAGAATAAAATAAAATAAATAAAATAAACAAGGGCAGTTCTTTCTATTGTCACTGATCAGATTACTGTAAGAGAACAGAACTTATGAAGACTGATAGGGATAGGTATCAAAATTCCCACAAGTCTCCTCATTCTCAGACATGGCTGAAGATGATACCAACCTCACTGCCCACCACAATAAAATTTAGTATGAGCAGAGTGCAGGCACACCTGACAATGAAGAGAAAAAAACAAAGACAAACTGAGGTCAGAGAGGTCAGACTGACCCTCCTAGATCCCAAACAAATAATTTCCCAATACCCTGTTATACTTAGTGTGGCCTTAATCTGTGCCTCCACAAAAATCACAATCATGTTTTATCAGGGAACTTCTGGTCTTCTAACTGTTAAAATCACAAGTCTGAAGACCACATGTTTCTGTCTTGCCATTTAAAAACAAACAAACAAAAGCTGACCAGCTAGAGTTCAATAAGGTGCCCTAAGTGTACAGATGCAGAGCAGCTTCCCTGAAGAATACCACAAACACACTGTATCAGTTTACAAATTTTATTAGTACAAAGCAGGCAGGCTCTGAGAACAGCTCAGAACTCCACTCAATATGACATGGCATCGCTAAAACTTTGTTCCTCAGGAGTTAAAGGTAAACAGTGAAATGAAATATGTGTTTACTAGATGAGTTGTGGGTAATATTTCTATAATTCTAGCTGTAGGCATGGCTGTGCTAGACTGCTGACTTCATCATTTTCAGCAATTGGGGAAAAAAAAGAAAAAAGAAAAGAGAAGTCACCCCAAACACTAGAACAAACCAGAAAGCATGAAGAGAATTAGTAGAAGAGCCAGTGCTGCTGCCTCTAAGATTCTCCATGATTAATAGTTACCAAAACCAACAAAACAGGCAGAAATCAATTAGGGATCTGAAGGTATGTCTGTGACTCTTGGATAAACGATATAGGATTCTCTTTGTCTGTGAAGGGCAGATCATTTGCTTTAAAAAGGAAAGATAGGGAGTTGAAAATGAGGCCATTCATTAGGTATGTGATCTTGAGCACATTTTATGGCAAAATATCTTCATCAACAACAACACGATAATAAGATGAACCTAACATTGTTGCTGTGAAAGGAAAACAAGATTATATATATATATATATATATATATATATATAGCACAAATTCTGGGGTGATAGACTGGGAGCTTATGTAAATCTAACCTCCCAAAAAAGCAACAAAAGAATTATCAAAAAGCATCTGACCAAATTTTTCAGAACCTCAGAAATAAACCAAAGCTTGCAACAATCTTAAGAGAATTTATTCAAGGAAAACTGATGATTCTCAGTAAAAGCATTGGAGCTTATGGACTGAGTTTGACACACCCTCATCCTCCTCCCCCAAGTTCAGTGGTAGCCAAAAATCCAGGACCTTCACAACCTTAATTGTTGTGAAAAACAGCAGCCTCAGAACTATTACAAAGAGTAAGGTTGGATTTAGAGTGCCTCAAAAAGTCCCATCTTGGAGGACTGTCACTATTTGGTCTATCCCACAGCTCTGTAGAAAACCCCATTCCTAAAGCATTTATCAAAACGCTTATGACAATCGTTTAATGTCACAACTGCTTGAGGATGTGATACCAGTCAAGGCAAGTTAAACCCGAGCCAAAAAATTAAAAAGGAGACCTGAGAAACAAGATATCAAGAGAAAAGCAAGATACGCTTGGATGTGCTATGATAGATATTCCTGAAGATCCAGTGAGGCTGTAAATATGCCCAAGTAAGACCTGAGAAAGACCCTAATCTTTCACCTACTGCTAAAGTAAATGTTCATCAACATTTACATGTTGATAGTTACATGTAACTATCTCAGTATTTCACATGTGACAAAACAGTCATGGAGGACAGCTCAACAAAAGCTGGAAGATTTCTGGTCAAGGAATTTAAATTTCTAACCAATCACTACCTGGCAACCAAGTTAACTGAGCATAGAGTAGAGTCTTCTTCACTGGGTGCACAATACAAGGAATTCAGACTGTGTAGAATTAGTTCAAGAAAGTTACTGAACAAAAAAGTAGCACGACAGAAATAAAACAATAAAAATAGTAGCAACAACAAACCATTCGGGGGAAATGAGGTCTGGTTTCCATAACTGCCAAATTATAGTATATGAAAGATTCAAATTTCAGCAAAAATATATAAGACACACAAAGACGGAACCATATGGCCCTTTAGAGGAAAAAATAAAAGCAGTCAATAGAAGTTTTCCATGGGAGAACAGAGATGTTGAGCTTTCTAGAAAAATAGTTTCAAACAGCTATTACAATTACGTTCAAAGAATTCAAGAAAACCATATGTAAAGAATAGAGGGAAGCTATGACATAACTAATCAGATAGACTATTAATGAAGATATAAATATTTTTTTTAAATATCAAATAGAAATTCTAGAATTGAAAAGTACATGACTAAAATGAAATAATTCCTAGAGGGGCACAACAGCAGATTTGAGTTAAAGAAGAAAAAACTGGTGAATTTGAAGAAGAGTCATGTGAAATTATATAATACAAAAAGCAAGGGGAAAAAAGAGTGATGAAAAATGAATAAACCAGAGACCCTTGGAATGCCATTAAGTATCTTATGCACAATAAGAATCCCAGAAAGGGAGAGTGAATACAGAAAGAATATTTGAAGAAATAATTGCTAGAATCTTCCTAATTTGATTATAAACATTTATCTGCATGTCCAAGAACCTCAATGAACGTCAGTTAGAATATACTCAAGATTGAGGAGTCAAAATTGTGGAGGAGTAGCAGGCTGAGATGACATCAGGTAGCAGAAGATCAGATAGTTTATCAAACCATTCCAAACACCTACAAATCCAAGATGAGATTGAAGAGAGGAAGAGCAACAATTCCAGAAACAGAAAATTGACCATTATCTGAAAGGTAGGACCTGTGGAGAAGTGAATCAAAAGCTATGTGAAGATACACCGCAGGGGGAGGGGCTGGCTCCAGGCAAGCAGCAGAGCAATGGAGCAAACAAAATAAGAACTTTTAGAAGTCTGTTCCACTGAAGGACATCACTCCAGAGGCTAAGCGGGGGTGGAGCCCTCGCAGGGACAACATGGTCTCAGGTCCCACCGGATCACAGAAGGATTGAGGGTGTCAGTATTGCAGAGCTCTCAGGTATTAGAGCAGGGAAGCCAGTTACAGAGATGGAGCCAAAGACTGAGCTCTCAAATTGGGGTTACCTTAAACTGTGATCCATGGCACAGTCAGACCACTGTTCTTTGAGCAGGGACCCCACAAGTGGCAGATCTGGAAGAGTGGTAGAGATCTCCTGGGTTTGGAGACTAAAGGCAGGGCTGTGTGTCACAGACAGAGATACTCTGTCACAGGCTGGGTGAGCTCGGAGCACAGCTGGAGGCCAGTGAGATTGGTGATTAAACACTTTACTCCGAGGATGCACTGAGGAGTGGGGTCCTGAGTTCTTGGCTCCTCTGGGCTGGAGACTGGGCGGCTGCCATTTTCATTCCCATCCTCCAGAACTCTACCAGAAGCTTTCAGGGAACAAAATCTCCTGATAGAGAACTCAGCAGATTATTTAGCTTAGCCCCTGGCAAGGGTGCAGAAATTCCACCTCAGGCAAAGACACTTGAGAATCACTACAATAGTTCCCTCCCCAAGAAGATCAGCAAGATTTTTTTTTTTTTTCTGGTAGTGGAACTTTTTAAATTTAATGCATAAACATATAAGTCCCTTTATTAGAGAAATTGTACATATTGATGAATATGGTCAATGGTCACATCTATGGGTTAATTGTTTAAAAATCAGAAATAATAATTAGGACAGATTCTATGCTCTCTCTGTTACATTTTGAAGTGTCTTGTGTAGTCATATTCTATTGTTGGAATGGCAGCTTGTACAAACTTCAAGAAAATTAGAAGATACATATGAACACCAAGTTCTCCTCCTCCTTCTGCAACAGTATCAATGATTTTCTTCATCACCTCAGCATGCCTGCATGGATGAACTGAACACATAGGAGGTGGTAGGAGATGAGGGTGATTTTCAATGGTCACTGTTTTCTTCACATGATCTTGACTGATGTCTTCATACATGTGTTCAACTGTTAAAGGCTGACTTTGCTCATCATAGTCAAACAACCATAATTGTGGTGCCTGGTAATATTTATCATAAGTGATATAAAGGTCATAAGTTCTTGTTAGCAAAATAGCATCTTCACCTCCAGCATCAGTTTTAGTTTTACAAGCTTCTACTATTTTCCTTGTGTCTAGGGTAGCCTCATCTGTTTCCAACAATCCACTTTCTTCATATTCTTCCATATATGCAGCTTCTCCTCCTCCTCACATATTGCTGCGTGAACTTGAAGTTTTATACTGTCCTTGCTTTCCAATGTAATCTCCTTAACTGCTTCGGTTATTCCTGCAATACCTGTGTTATGAGCTCACTTATCAAGGAGAACAGTGGAATTGCAGAGGAGGAGAAAGCAAACCATGGAATTCATGGCTTTCTCCCCATGTTTTGTTTTGCAAAGTTAGTTAACTTTTTAATTTTTTTTCTTCTTCTAATATTTTTAACCTTACTCTATCCTTTTTCTTAAAGTGTTCTAACTAGTTTATCTTAACAGTACCTTTCATTAAAAATTTTTTTGAACCTTCATTATTATAGTAATATTTTATCCTTCATTGTATCTAACTTATTTTTTTTCTATACACATAGGGTTTTTCTTCTAAAAAATTGGGGATACAACTTCTTCTAATAGATCAAAATATACCCTATGATCTAGCACAGGGCTTTGTAATATTCTCCAGCCTGAGCAAATTCTCTCCAGTTTCTTTTTCTTTCTTTTCCTAACCAACATATCTTATCAACTCTTTTTTTAGAAAATTTTAAAAATTTTCAACTTTACAGTTATAGTCCATCCCTTCATTGTATTTACCTTTATTTATGTGTGTGTGTATGTGTGTACATATACATATATATATGTATATATACACATACATATATGTGTATGTGTGTGTATATATATATATATATATATATATATATATATATTTTTTCCCTTTCTTTAAAATTTTGGGAAGTAGTTTCTTCTAAGACACCAAAATACTCCCAAACTTAAGTGGGTGGCTCTGTTCTTTTCACCAGCCTAATATATAAATTTTCATTTTTTTTTAATTCTCTCTCTCTCTCTCTCTCTCTCTCTCTCGTTATTTCTTTTTTTAAACTTCTTTTTACCCCCATGATTTTGGGTCTCTTCTTATTTGGTTAATGCACATTTTTCAGTCTTTCCACCCTTTTATTATTTTATTCTCTCCTTCACATATTCTTACCTGGATAAAATAAGGTGGAAAAACTCACCACAATAAAAAGAACAAGAGGCAATACTGAAGGCTTGGGACCTAATCAATGCGGACATTGGTAATATGTCAGATCTAGAGTTCAGAATGATGATTCTCAAGGTGCTAGCTGGGCTCAAAAAAGACATGGAAGATAATCGAGATATTAGAGAAAACCTGTCTGGAGAAATAAAAACCCTTTCTGGAGAAATAAAAGAACTAAAATCTAACCAAACTGAAATTAAAAAAAAAAAAAAAA
>NC_081559.1:111536527-111562422 GCF_022355385.1 Mustela nigripes | reverse complement strand
AGCTGAAGCAGTCTCAGCTTGCTACTTCTCCGCCATCTTGACTCCTCGACAACTGAGTGTTTTTTAATAGATAAATGGATAAAGAAATATTACTCAAACCACAAAAAAACATAAGATTTTGCCATTTATGACAACATGGAAGGTGCTATGGACCTAGAGGATAGTATGCTAACTGAAATAAGTCAGACAGAAAAAGAGAAACATCATATGATTTCACCTAAATGTGAAATCTAAAAACAAACAAATAAAAAAAAATGAAGAAACGTAAAGCAGAAACAGACCCATAATTAAGGAGAACAAACTGATGGTTGCCAGAGAATGGGGGTGGGTGATAGACAAAATGGGAAAAAGGAAGTGGAAGATACAAGCACCCAGTTATGAAATAAATAAGTTACAATGATAAAAGGAACATAACCAATGGTATTGTAATAGTGTTCTGTGGTGTCAGATGGTGAGCATAGCATAACGCATAGACCTGTTGAAACACTTTGTTGTATACCTGAAACTGATGTAACAGTGGATGTAACTATATTAACTATATTCAATAATTTAAAAAGTCAATTTATCCAAGAAATGCAGATTAGTATAATATCTGCAAATTAATTAATATAAAAATTATATTAATAATACTGTACCCCTGGGGATAAAAATGTATGTTTATAAAAAATAAAAAATTAATAATAAAAAATAATATTAATAAAGAAAATACCCCATATGTTAATCTCAATAGACACATGAAAACATTTGAGGAAATCTAATATCTTTCTGATATTTAATAACAACAACAAAATTCAACAAACTAGAAATAGAAACTTCTTCGATCTAAAAAAGGGCTAGAAAAACCTAGATCTAAGAATGGAAACAAAGCAATAGTGTTGACTCTCTTCATTTTTATTGAACATTACATTGGAGGTTAGCCACAGAATTTTGGTAAGTATGAATAATAATAAAATACATCAAATTTAGAATGAAAAGTTAAAGTTGTCTGTATTTATAGATTACATGGTCTTATCAATAGAAAATATTATGGAATATGCACACACACACTATTGGAGCTAATAAAGCTCAGAGTGTTTCTAATTTTCTGTCTCCAGGTCTACCCATTAAAAATCATTGTTGTATCTTTGGCAGTTTGTTTCTCTTTAGTTCTTTTCAAAGCCTGCTCCTCTATCAGTACAATGTCTTGAACTACTTAGGGAGCATACTCCTATTTCAGTCTTTCTTTATGTCATCCAATAACAGCATTAATAAAATCTACTCTCATAGCCTCAAACACCTGTCTTGCATGAAGAATGCCCACATTGCTCCATCATAACCTAATATTTTGAGAAAACTTGCTTTCATATTTCAGTATCTTACAAACATCTCATGTCCCACATACCTAAATTAAACTCATGTCTTTCCTTCTCAAATTGTTCTAAGATTGTCTGTGTTGGTGAATGACACATCCATCCAAAGTCACCCAAGCTGAAACCCTGGGGAAATCGGCCTAATTTCTTCCTCCACTTCTCTCCCCAAAAGCATACCTAGACTGTAAATTTGTTGAGAGCAAGGGCATGTCTTATTTACTTCTGCTTGCCCAGCACCTGATATGATGCCCATCACTCTAAACATTTTGAATGAGTGAATTTGACTATGTCCTTTACTTACTGTTGCTCAGATTCAGCATTCTTAGCAAAGCGTTCTGACTCTGATTTGTGCAAGCATTCCATAGGGACACATTAATATCTGGTCTTGTGCCTAGATCCCAAAGTTAAAATCAAAGCTTTGAAATCATGCAGTCATTATCATGCTTCCCTTACTATTGAGAAGTGACAAAACGTTTTTGAGAAACAATAACAAACCTGGAGGCATCACAATTCCTGATTTCAAAATAAATTACAAAGCTGCAGTAATCAAAACAATAAGGTATTATTTTAGTTGTTCAAAATGGGGGGAATCCACATGTATACAATCAACTGATCTTCAACAGCATCTCTAGGAATACACAATAGAGAAAGGATGGACTCATCAACAAATAAAGTTGGGAAAACTGAATATCCACATGCAAAAGATGGAAATTGGACCTCTTTGCTATACAATACACAAAAAAGTCAAAACAGTGAAGACTTTCTCATAAGACCTAAAACAATAGAACTACTAGAAAACAAAACAAAGGGGTGGAGTGCCTGGATAGCTCAGTCAGTTAAGCATCTGCCTTCACCTCAGGTCTTGATCCAGGTCCTGGGATCAAGCTCTATGTTGGGATCCCAGCTCAGTGGGGAGTCTGCTTCTCCCTCTCCCTTTGCCTCTCCCCCTGCTTATGCTCTCTCTGTCTCTGTCCCTTTCTCTCTCTCTTTCTCTCTCAAATGAATAAATAAAATCTAAAAAGAAAGAAAGAGGGGCACCTGGGTGGCTCAGTGGGTTAAAGCCTCTGCCTTCAGCTCAGGTCATGATCCCAGGGTCCTGGGATCAAGCCCCACATCAGGCTCTCTGCTCAGCAGGTTGCCTGCATTCCCCCTTGCTCTCTGCCTGCCTCTCTTCCTACCTGTGATCTCTGTCTGTCAAATAAATAAATAAAATCTTAAAAAAAAAAAAAAAAAGGAAGGAAGAAAGAAAGAAAAGCTTCATGGAATTGGTCCCAGCAAAAACTTCATGGGTATTAGACTAAAAGCACAAACAACTAAAATAAAAACAAACTAATAAGGTTCTGCACAATAAAAGTAAAAATAAACAGTGTGAAAATGTAACCTATATTCTAGGAAAAAATATTTGCATACTATATATCTGGTAAGGGGTGAATTTCCAAAATACATAAGAACTCCTACAAATGAATAAGAAAACAACAAACACTACAACAACTAATAAGCTGATTGGAATAATGAGCCACAGACTTGAATAAACATTTCTCCAAAGAAAATATACAAATAGCCAACAAGTATGTTAAAAAAAAAGAGATGCTCAATGTTACTAATAATCAAAGAAATGCAAATCAAAATTACAATGAGAATCACCTCACACCAGCTAGGATGGCTATTAGTTTAAAAAAAAAAAAAAAAGTGTTGGCAAGGATGTGGAAAATTGAAATCGTTGCATGCTACCGGCAGTAATATAAAATGATACAGCAATGGTGGAAAGCAGTGTGGCACTTACCCCAAGATTAAAAATGAAACTACCAGGGGTGTCTGGGTGGCTCAGATGGTTAAGTATCTGCCTTTGGCTCAGATCATGGTCTCCAGGTCCTGGGATAAAGCCCCATGTCAGGCTCCCAGCTCAGTGGCAGTCTTCTCTCTCTCTCTCCCTCTGCCTCTCCCCCTCATTAGGCTCTCTCAGTCTCTTTATGTCTCTCTCAAATTATATATATATACATATATATATATGTATATATATATAAAACATAGAGGACATGGGGAGATGGAGAGGTGAAGGGAGTTGGGGGAAATTGGAGGGGGAGATGAACAATGAGAGACTATGGACTCTGAAAAACAATCTGAGGGTTTTGACGGGGCGGGGGGTGGGAGGTTGGGTGAGTCTTGTGGTGGGAATTATGGAAGGCACATATTACATGGAGCACTGGGTGTGGTGGATAAACAATGAATTCTGGAAGACTGAAAAGATATTTTAAAAATAAATAAAAATTTTAAAAAATTTAAAAAATGTAAATGGCCTAAATGTTTCAGTCAAAAGACCTAGTGTTTGCCCAAGTGTCCAACAATTGATAAATGAAAAAAGAAGATGTGGTGTGTGTGTATGTATGTGTGTGTGTGTGTGTGTGTAATTTAGGCATAAAAAAAGAATAAAATCTTGTTCCTTGCAATGTCACCAATTGAGCTAGAGAGTATAATGCTAAGCAAAATAAGTCAGTTAGAGAAAGATAAATACTATATGAGTTCATTCATATGTGGAATTTAAGAAATAAAACAAATGAGCAAAGGAAAACAAAAAAACAAGAAAGAGGCAAACCAAGAAACAGTCTCCAGAAAACAAACTGATGATTACCAGAGGAGAGGTGGGTGGGGAAATGGGTGAAGTAGGTGATGGTGATTAAGGGGTATACTTATCATGAGGAGCACCAGGTGACATATGAATTGTTGAATCACTATGTAATACACATAAAACTTTCATATCACTGTATATTAACTAACTGGAATTAAAATAAAAACAAAACAAAAAAGATATTGTGTTTAGATAAAAAGGAAAACACACTGATCTTGCTTGAGATTAAAAACAAAAACAGAAAAGAAATACTGCAAGGTTGCAGAAAAGAAAGTCAATAAATAAAAGTCAAATTCTTTCCTAATACCAATAATGAACAACTGAAATTTGAAATTAAAGACAGTACCATTTGTGATAGCCCCCAAAACTGAAATACTTAGATATAAATCGAACAAACTATATACATGCTGTATAGACAGAAAACTACAAAATGCTGATGAAACAAATCTAAGAAACTTTTAAAATATTGTTAGAATGTCATAGGGGAAGGGGAAAAAAAAAGAAGGAAGCAAACTATACTATAAGAGACTCCTAACTACAGAGAACAAACTGAGGGTTATTAGAAGACAGATGAGTGGGAGATGGGCTAAGTGGATGATTGCTATTAAGGAGGGTACTTGTGTAATGATGAATCACTGAATTCTACTCCTGAAACCAGTATTATGCTGTATGTTTACTAACTACAGTTTAAATAAAACTTTGTAAAAAATAGAATATCAATTATTCCCTATCTGATCTATAATTTCAACACATATATATTTTTTAATGCACCTAGACACTGACCTTACACTTTACATAAAAATTAATTCAAGGGGTGCCTGGGTGGCTCAGTGGGTTGAGCCTCTGCCTTCAGCTCAGGTTATGATCTCAGGGTCCTGGGATCAAGTCCCACATTAGGCTCTCTGCCAGGCGGGGAGACTGCTTCCCCCTCTCTCTGCCTACTTGCGATCTCTCTCTGTCAAATAAATAAATAAAATCTTTAAAAAATTAACTTGAGGGGCACCTGGGTGGCTCAGGGGGTTAAGCCTCTGCTTTCAGCTTGGGTCATGGTCTCAGGGTTCTGGGACCTCTCTGCTCAGCAGGGAGCCTTGATCAGGCTCTC
Source organism: Mustela nigripes (assembly GCF_022355385.1). Classification (NCBI taxonomy): domain Eukaryota; kingdom Metazoa; phylum Chordata; class Mammalia; order Carnivora; family Mustelidae; genus Mustela; species Mustela nigripes. The sequence continues at coordinate 111,557,345 of NC_081559.1, read as the reverse complement.
TGCTCAGCAGGTCAGCAGGCTCCCTGCTGAGCAGAGAGGTCCCAGAGCAGAGAGGTCCCAGAACCCTGAGACCATGACCCAAGCTGAAAGCAGAGGCTTAACCCCCTGAGCCAGCCAGGAGCCTGCTTCCCTCTCTCTCTCTGCCTGCCTCTCTGCCTACTTGTGATCTCACTCTCTCTGTCAAATAAATAAAAACATCTTAAAAAAAAATAACTCGAAATGGTTCATAGGTCTAAATATAAAATACAAATTTACAAAAATTTAAGAAGAAAGCACAGAAGAAAATCTAAGTGACCCTGAGTTTGGTAATTAATTTTCAGATATAACATGGAAATTACTGCCAAAAAATGAAGAACAAAAATTGATAATCTGAACTAACTAAATACTTCTGCATTGAGAAAGACACTGTTAAGAAAATGAAAAAAAAAAAAAGTCATGGATAAAGATAATCATAAAGCTCAGATAAAGAACTTGTATCCAAAATATTACTTAAAAATATTTTGGTTCTAGGGGCGCCTGGGTGGCTCAGTGGGTTAAGCCACTGCCTTCGACTAAGGTCATGGTCTCATGGTCCTGGGATCAAGTACCACATCGGGCTCTCTGCTCAGCAGGGAGCCTGCTTCCTCCCCTCTCTCTCTCTGCCTGCCTCTCTGCCTACTTGTGATCTCTGTCTGTCAAATAAATAAATAAAATCTTTTAAAAAAAATATTTTGGTTCTAGTTCAAGATGGCAATGTAGAAAGATCCTAAACTCATCTCCTCCCACAGACAGACCAAACCAAACCTCTGTATGAACAATTTTCTCTGGAAATAAATTGTCAGATTTACCCCTCTCATCAAGAAAATGAGTGCGGATAGAAATAAAATGCAAACATAGTTCTGAAACTCAGTTTCAAGGGGAGTGGTGGTGCTGTGGCCCACACTTTCCCACAGTCACAAGGAGTCTTCCAGACATTTCAGTTTAAAGAGGAAATTGTTCTGAGACACTGAATCTGAATGGCCTTCAGGGTGAACCTAGACTGAAAAAGAGCAAGAGGATGGAAATGGTTGTATAGTGGGTGAAATGTGTTTCTTGGAAGGGAGATGAGACAGAATGTTTTTATTGAAGTGACTAGGGCAATCTCCTAACAACCCAATTCTCATTTCCAGGAGTGAGAAACAACTGTGGGCTTAGGGGAGGGGAAATCTCCATTGCCTACACCTGGAACCCCTGGCAGCAAGAACTTTGTGTTCTTCCTACAGAAAGAGAGGAAAAGCTGGTGTTCACTTCTTTGAATGGCCCTCACCATGAATGGATAGAGGCTGCAGAGATTCAGTTATAGTATGTTGGAACTCCCAGCTGATGCTTAAGCTTTTGGATGCAGGCTGTGGTGAAATAGGCTTTGAAAGGGCAATTCCTGAGCTCACGAGATCCTGCGGCATGCAGCGTATTTGTGATAGTTCTGTTCTTCAGAAAGAGTGTGTCCCAAGCTCAAGGAGAAGATAGCCCCCTTTCCTTTGGGATAGCAGACATGGATGATCTCATATAGTGCAGACCTGAAGTGGGAACTCACTTGGGTTCAGGCTATGTTGGTAAAATCCCCCAGGTGCCCATAGGTAAACTAAACTGAAATGAAAAAAAAAAAAAAATCAGCAAGGGGATGGAAATGGTACAAGGAAGGCCAAAAATATACAATAAAATTGGGAATAGGGAATTAGTTTGGGGATTGTGGACATTGCTGCCCTAAACATTGGGGGGGGGTGCCCTTTCAAATCAGTATGCATGCATCCTTTGGATAAACACCTAGGCATGTCATCAATGAGTCCTAAGGTAGTTCTATTGGTAACATTTTCAGGAACTGCCACACAGTTTTCCAGAGTGCCACATCAGTTTGCATTTCCACCAAAAGTGTAAGATGGTTCACCTTTCTCCTCATCCTTGCCAACACCTGTTGTTTCCACAAGTGTTCATTTTATCCATTCTGATTGGTGTGAGGTGGTATCTCCTTGTGGTTTTGATTTGTAAATCCTATGCCAAGTGATGTGGAGCATCCTTTCACAATTCTAGGGCAGAACACAGGCAGCAATCTATTTGACAAATTCTTGCTAGACACATCTCCAAAGGCAAGGGAAACAAAAGCCAGAATGAATAATAAGGCCTTTATCAAGATATAAAGCTTTTGCACAGCAAAGGAAACATTGACAAAATCAAAAGACAACATCAAGAATGGAAGAAGATGCCTGGGCAGCATAATCACTAAAACATGGACATTCTCATCTGGAGAAACTGGAGACACCTGGCATTCCACAAAGCCCACAGATGCCATTCTGGTTTTGGGGTCCAAATGGAGCACTGAAATAGGGATAAATGGGTTTGAGAAACCTTACTGACATTAGGTGAGAAGGAAGAGATATGGGAGCATTTTAGTTCCAGGAAGAGTCAAGGATACTGAGAGCTGGCTCATCTAAACACATGAGAAGACTCTCTGGATGCCATCCTAAGAGTTTGACCTTTCACGACAGACTGTGAGATACACCTACTACAGGAAGAAGGCAGCTCTTGACTTTGCCAGATTTCACATGATCTTGGGGAAGATCTCACATGATCTCAGTCCAAATCTTGTCAGATGTCATTCAAGCCCTGTGAGACCTTGGGCCAGCCAGCAAAGTCTAGGGTTAAAGCTACTTAGGTTTCTGACCAAACTGTCAGGCCCTTAGATGGAACTGGTACTCCCTAGCACAGCCTGCTTCATGCTCCTCAAGTAGGTAGGTAACCAAATCTCTTGAGATCTCAGTTCAAATCTTATGAGATATCTGATAAATCTTATGAGAACTCATTCCAAATATTATGAGATCTCTATCCAAATCTCATGATATCTCAGGTACATCTCACATGACTTCTACCCAAATCTAGTGAGATCATAGGCCAAATCTTGTTAAGTCTTAGCCCAAATCTCATGATATCTCAGTCCAAACCTCATCAGATCTCAGATACATCTCATGTGATTTCCCCCCAAATCTCATGAGAACTCATTCAAAATCTCATGAGATCTCAGGCACATATCACCTGAATTCTACCCAAATCTTATGATATCTTAGTCAAAATCTCATGAGATCTGAGTTAAATCTCATGATATCTCAGTCCAAATCTTGCGAGATGTATGTCTGAATCTTATAAGATATCTGTCCAAATCCCTTGAGACCTTAGTCCATATCTTGTGAGATCACATTCCAAATCTCATGAGAGCTCATTCAATATTCTGAGATCTCAGTCCAAATTTCATGAGATCTTAGGCACATCTGACACTATTTATATCTAAATCTCAGAGATGTGAGATCTGAGATCTCATAAGATCTTAGGCACATCTCATGAGATTTCTATGCAAATTTTGCAAGATCTGAGTCCAAATCTTGAGAGATTTAGTCCACCCAGGCTTCAGGTCTGGCACACATCTATAGTCCACAGACGTGCTCTCAGGGAATGCAGGCCAGGAAATGCCATCTTTGTACTTTTCCTCTGACTCATGATAGCTCATTAACATCTCCCTGAAGGAGCACATACACTCTTCGGGAGTGCTGATTTTTACAGCTGTCACCCAAGGACACCTCTAGATTGCTTGGCTCTAATAGACAGTAGGACTTACACTTGTGGTACCCAGGACTGCACGTGTTTGTATTTTTTAAAAGCTGCTGCCTGAGGGTCTGGCTTCTAATCATCTTGAACTTATGTGCAGACTCAAACTCTCCCTTTTGAAACACTGGTTTTAGCACACTTCAACTATTAGGAGTTATTAAAAACAAAATAGGCTGCTTGGCAACTGCAAAGGTCTGAGAGATAATCAACAGCTAGGGCAAGGTTGAACATTAAGATTCATCTCCTACAAGAGGCCAGCCCTTGAAGATTAGGAGAGGTGGCTATTTCATCTAATGCATAAAAAATCAATACAGAGACAAGTGATATAAGGAAACATCTGAATGCATACATAATGAAAGAGTAAGACAAAAACTAAGGAGAAAAAAAATTAAACAGAGATAAGTAATTTCCCTGATAAAAAGTTCAAAGTAATAGTTTTAAAGATGCTCACTAAGTTCAGGAGAAGAATAAATAAACACAGAAAAAATATCACTGAAGAAATAAAAAATAAGATAATACCAAACAAAAGTCACAGAGTTGAATAAGGTAACTAAACTGAAAAATACACGAGAAGCGTTCAGTAGCAGATTAGATGAAAGAGGAAAAAAGGATCAGTTAACACAAGGACATGGAAAAGAAAGTCACCATATCAGAATAGCAAAATTAAAAGTAAATGAAAATAAAGTGAAAGTAGTTGAAATGACTTATGGGACAACTCCAAAGAGACCAACATTCACCTTATAGGAGTCCCAGAGAGAAAAGAGGAAAAGAGGCAGAAAACTTAGTTGAAGAAATAGTGGCTGAAAACTTCCATAAACCCTGAAAAAGAAACAGACATTCAGATCCAGGAAGCCCATAGAGTTCCAAATAAGATGAAACCAAGAAGACCTACACCAATGCACATTATAAATCAAGTGAAAAAAGTTATGAACAAGGAGAGAATCTTCAAAGCAGCAAGAGAAAAACAACTAATTGTATACAAGAGAACCCCCTAAAGACTGTGAAAAGTTTTGTTGTTTTTTGTTTTGTTTTGTTTTGTTTTGTTTTAAGCAGAAACTATGTAGGCCACAAAAGAATAGTATAATATATTCCAAGTGCTGGAAGAAAAACAAAACAACAGCAACAAGAACAACAAAAAACAACTTCCAACCAAGAATACTCTATCAAAGTTATCCTTCAGAACTGGAGGAAAGATAGTTCTTCCAGACACAAGCAAAAGTTAAAGGAGTTAAACATCATTAAACCAGCTTTTCAAAAAATGTTAAAGAGACTTCTTTAAACTGAAAATAAGTTCACTAATAAGTAACAAGAAAATACCTGGTAATGGTTACTAATAAGTAACAAGAAAATTACCTGGTAATGGTGAATATATGGCAAAAGTAATGGGTTAATCAATTTTAAGCTAGTATGGAAGTTAAGACAAATGTAGTAAAAAAAAAAAAAAAACCTGTAACAACAATAATTATTTAAGGGACATGTAGGCTGAAATGATGTAAAATGCAAAATCAAAAACATAGGACATGATTGGGAAGAGTAAAAGTGTAGAGCTTTAGAATATGTTCAAACTTAAGTTGTTATCAACTTAAAATAGATGGTTATAAACATAAGTTCTTATATGTAAGTCTCTTGGTAACCACAAAGCAAAAATTTATAGTACATACTTAAAAGATAATGAGAATGGAATCTAAGCATCACACCAAAGAAAGTCATCTAATCATGAGGGAAAAGACCCAGGGAAGAAAGGGACAAAGGAAGTACAAAACAGAAAACAAGTAATAAAATGGCAAAAAATATGTACTATCAATATTTACTTTAGATTTAAATGGAATAAATTCTCCAATCAAAAATATATAGTGGCTGAATATATAAAAATAGCAGACCCATCTATATTCTGACTCCAAGAGACTCACTTCAGACATAAGGACACAGAGAGATTGAAGATGAAGGAATGAAAAAAGATGTTCTATGCAAATGGCAACTGAAAGAAAACAATACCCATATCAGTCAAAATAGACTTTAACACACACAAAAAAAATGTATAATAAAAGACAAAAACAGCATTACATAATGATAAAGGAGTCAATCCAACAATGGGATATAATATTTAGAGATATCTATGCACCCAAATGGGAGCACCTCAACATTTAAGTAAATATTAAGGGACATAAAGGGAGAAATTAAATAAAATAATAAAATACTAATAAAGGGTTTGGGGTAGACAAATGGGTGAAGAGGATCAAAAGATACAAAGTTACAGTTATGAAATATGTAAACCATGGGGATATAATATACAGCATGGTGACTATATTTATTAATACTGCACTGGATATTAGAAAGTTGTTAAGACTTATTAATTTTAACCATTCTGACCAGTATGAGGTGGTATCTCATTGTGGTTTTGATTTGTATTTCCCTGATGTCAAATGATGGTGAGCATTTTCTCATGTGTTGGATGACCATTTGGATGTCTTCTTTGGAGAAGACTGTTCATGTTTTCTGCCCATTTCTTGATTGTATTATTTGTCCCCAGGTGTTGAATTTGATAAGTTATTATAGATTTTGGATACTAGCCCTTTATCTGATATGTCATTTACAGATATCTTCTCCCATTCTGTTGATTGTATTTTGGTTTTGTTGACTCTTTCCTTTGCCATGCAAAGCTTTTTTATTTTAATGAAGTCCCAAGAGTTCATTTGTGCTTTTGTTTCTCTTGCCTTTGGAGACATGTCTAGCAAGAAGTTGCTGCAGCTGAGATCACAAAGGTTGCTGCTTGAGTTCTGCTTTATTATTTTGATGGATTCCTGTCTCACATTTAGGTCTTTCATCAATTTTGAGGAAACAACAGATATCGGTGAGCATGTGGAGAAAGGAATACCCTCTTACACTGCTGGTGGGAATGTAAGCTGATGCAGCCACTCTGGAAAACAGTACTGAGGTTCCTCAAAAAGTTGAAAATAGAGCTACCCCTATGACCCAGCAATTGCACTACTGGGTATTTAACTCAAAGATAAAAATATAGTGATCCAAAGGGCACCTGCACCCCCATATTTATAGGAACAATGTCCATAATAGCCAAACTTTGGAAAGAGCCCAGATGTCCACTGACAAGTGAATGGGTAAAAATGTGGTATTTATATATGAATATTAACCCGCCATCAAAAAAATGAAATATTTCCATTTGTAACAATGTAGATGGAGCTAGAGGGTATTGTGCTAAGCAAAATCAGAGCAAGACAATTATCATATGACTTATATGACAATTAGAGACAATTATCATATGATAATCAAAGACAATTACCATATGACCTCACCTATATGTGGAATTTAAGAAATAAAACAGAGGATCAGGGACGCCTGGGTGGCTCAGTGGGTTAAGCCACTGTCTTCGGCTCAGGTCATGATCCCAGGGTCCTGGGATGGAGCCCCAAATCAGGCTCTCTGCTCAGCAGGTAGCCTGCTTCCTCCTCTCTCTCTGCCTGCCTCTCTGCCTGCTTGTCATCTCTCTCTGTCAAATAAATAAATAAAATCTTTAAAAAAAAAAAACAGAGGATCATAGGGAAGAGAGATAAAAATAAAATAATATGGAATCAGAGAGAGAAACAAACTGTAAGAGACTGTTCAATGTAGGAACGAAACTGAAGGTTGCTGGAATGGAGCATGGTGGGGGGATGGGTAACTAAGTGATGGATATTAAGAAGGGTGCATGATTTAATGAGCACTGGGTATTACATAAGACTGATGAATCACTGGACTCTACCTCTGAAACTAGTAATATACTATGTGTTAATTAATTTAATTTAAATAAAAATATAAATATAATAGCATAAAGAGAAAAAGAAAAAATAATGAAAAATAATAATAAGATAAATTTAAACATAAATATTTGACTCTATAAATGTACCAGAAAAAAAGTTAAGAGTGTAAATTTTAAAAGTTCTCATCATAAGAAAATAATTTTATGACTATGTACAGTGACAGATGTTAACTAGACTTACTATGGTGATTATTTCATAATATATACAAATATTGGAAAATTATGTTGCATACCTGAAACTAATAAAATGTATGTCAGTTATACCTAAAAAAAAAATCTTAAAAGTCAACAATAGCAAAATGAACAACCAGATTAAAAATTTACAGCAGATGTAAACAGATACCTCACCAAAGAGAATGTTACACATGGCATGGCAAATAATGTTAAATTTATTAAACATCATTTGCCATGTATATACCACTATACACATATTAGAATAGCTAAAACCTTAAAACCTGAGAACACCAATTGCTGGTGACATTGTAGTGCAGTAGGAACTCTCTCTTGCTGGTGGGAATGTAAAATTGTACTCCACTTTAAAAGATAGGTTTATAGTTTCTTGCAAAGCTAAGTACAGTGTTACCATACTATCCAGCACTACTGGTTAGGCACCCAACTGATTTAAAAACAGATGGACCCAAAACAAATCTTGCATGCAAATATTTATAGCAGCTTTATTATTGTTAGATACTTGAACAAATAAAAATGCCCTGCAACAAGTAAATAAATAAACAAAATGGAATAGTATTTTGTAACAAAAAGAAATTAGTTGTCAACTTGTGCACAAACCATTTTTAAGTGAAAGAAGCTAGTCTTAAAAAAGTTGTATGATTCTAATGGTATGCATTCTGGAAAATGCAAAACTATAGAGAGAGTAAACATATAAGTGATTGCCAGAGTTCAGGGGATGGGGATAAACATGTAAACACAGGAGAATTATCCAGGCACTTAAAGTAGTCTGTATGGCATTTTATTTTTATTTTATTTCTTTTATTAACATATAATGTATTATTTGCTTCATGGATACAGGTCTGTAAATCATCAGTCTTACACAATCCACAGCATTCACCATAGAACATACCCTCCCCAATAACCCAACCACCCTAGTCCTCCCACCTTCCCCCTCAGCAACCCTCAGTTTGTTTCCAAGATTAAGAGTCTATTATGGTTTGTCTCCCTCCCTGGTCCCACCTTGTTTCATTTTTTTCCCCTCTTTTCCGCCCATGACTCCCCACCATGCCTCTCAAATTCCTCATATCAGAGAGATCATATGATAACTGTCATTCTCTGATTGACTTATTTCACTCAGCATAATACCCTCTAGTTCTATCCACTGAATTGCAAGTGGCAATTTTTCATTTCTTTTGATGGCTGCATAGTATTCCACTTATATATACCCCACATCTTCTATATCCATTCATCTGTTGATGGACATCTAGGTTCTTTCCATAGTTTGGCTATTGTGGACATTGCTGTTATAAACACTCAGATACATGTGCCCCTTTGGATCACTACCTTTGTATGTTTAAGGTAAATACCCAGTAGGTGTGATTGTTGCATCATAGGGTAGTTCTATTTTCAACTTTATGAGAAACCTCCATACTATTTTCCAGAGTGCCTGCACCAGCTTGCATTCCCACCAACAGTGTAGGAGGGTTCCTCTTTCTCTGCATCCTTGCCAATATTTATGGTTTCCTGACTTACTAATTTTAGCCATTCTGACTGCTGTGAGGTGGTATCTCACTGTGGTTTTGACTTGTATTTCCCTGATACCAAGTGATGTTGAGCACTTTTTCATGTGTGTGTTGGCCATATGGATTTCTTCTTTGCAGAAATGACTGTTCATGTCTTCTGCTCATTTTTTTGATTGGATTATTTGTTCTTTGGGTCCTGAGTTTGATAAGTTCTTTATAGATTTTGTATACTAGCCCTTTATCTGATATGTCATTTGCAAATATCTTCTCCCATTTCATCTGTTGCCTTTAAAAAAAATTTTTTTTTAATTTATTTATTTGACAGAGACAGAGATCGCAAGCAGGCAAATAGGCAGGCAGAGAGAGAGAGAGGAGGAAGCAGGGTTCCCGCTGATCAGAGAGCCCGATGTGGTGCTCGATCCCAGGACCCTGAGATCATGACCTGAGCCAAAGGCAGAGGCTCTAACCCACTGAGCCACCCAGGTGCCCCCCATCTGTTGTCTTTTGATTTTGTTGACTGTTTCCTTTGTTGTGTCAAAGCTTCTCATCTTACTGAAGTCCCAATAGTTCCTTCATGCCCTTGCTTCCCTTGGCTTTGGTGATGTCTCTAGGAAGAAGTTTCTGTGGCTGAGGTTGAAGAGGCTGCTGCCTGTGTTCCAAGGATTTTGAGGGATTTTTTTTTTTTAATATTTTATTTATTATTTGACAGAGAGAGAAACAGCAAGATAGGAAACACAAGCAGGAAGAGTGAGAGAAGGAGAAACATGCTTCCTGCTGAGCAGAAAGCCCAATGTGGGGCTTGATCCCAGGACTCTGGAATCATGACCTGAGCCAAAGGCAGATGCTTGACTGAGTCACCCAGGCACCCTTGATGTTTATGAATTTCTGTCCCACATTGAGGTTTTTCATCCATTTTGAGTCTATTTTTGTGTGTGGTATCAGGAAATGGTCCAGTTTCATGTTTCTGCATGTGGCTGTCCAATTTTCCCAACACTATTTATTGAAGAGACTGTCTTTTTTCCATTGACATTCTTTCCTGCTTTGTTGATGATTAGTTGACCACAGAGGTGAGGATCCATTTCTGGGCTCTCTATTCAGTTCCATGGATCTATGTGTGTACTTTTTGTGACTGAGCTGAAATCCAGAGTCAAGCACTCAACAGACTGAGCATGCAGACGCCCCCTCCATGCTTTTTTTTCTCTTTTAATTTGAATACATTCAAGTTCATTCCCATGTGAGTTGCTCTGAACTTCATAAAGAGTTAAATGAGCAAATCTGTATAGAATACTGGTAGGGTTAGTAAATATGGTGAATTTCATATACAATGGATTAATTTTGTTTGTTTGGTTTGGTTTGGATACCAATCTTTTTTAGACTTGTCATTCACAGATATCTTCTTCCATTCAGGACGTTGCTTTTCAGTTTTGTTGCTTGTTTTCTTTGTTACTGTGCAGAAGCTTTTTATTTTGATGTAGTCCCAATAGTTTATTTTTGGTTTTGTTTCCTTTGCCTCAGGAGACATTTCTAGAAAAATCTTGGTAAAACTAATATCAGAGAAATTAGTGCCTGTGCTCTCTTCTAGGATTTTTATGGTTTCAGGTCTCATATTTAGGTCTTTAGTATATTTTAAATTTATTTTTGTTTATACTGTAAGAAAGTGGTCCATTTTTATCCTTTTGGATGTAGCTGTCCAGTTTTCCCAACACAATTAATTGAAGAGACTGACTTTTCCTGTTGGATAGTCTTCCCCCCTTTGTCAAAGATTAAATGCCTATAAAATGATGGGTTTATTTCTGGGTTTTCTATTTTGTTCCATATATATATATATATATATCTGCATATATATATATATATATATATATAGTGCCAGTGCCATATTGTCTTAATTATTGCACATTTGTAATATAACTTGAAATCTGGGATTGTTATATATCCAGTTTTGTTTTTCTTTCTTGAGATTTCTTCAGCCATTCAGGGTTTTTTGTTGTTGCATACAAATTTCTGGACTGTTATTCTAGTTCTGTAAAATATGCTGTTTGAATTTCAATTGGGAGGGTATTAAATATGTAGACTGCCATGGGTAGTGTAGACATTTTAACAATATTTGTTCTTCCAATTTCCTTGTATCTTTTTCATTTTCCTTCTTCAGTGTTTTAGATTTCAGAGTATGAGTCTTTCACCTCTTTGGTAAAGTACTGGATTGCTAGGTACTTTATTATTTTCAGTGCAATTGTAAATGGGATTGACTCCTTAATTTTCCTTTCTGCTACTTCATTACTGGTGTATAGAAATGCAACACATTTTTATACAGTTATTTTGTATCTTGCAGCTTTACTGAATAAAATTATCAGTTCTAGATTTTTGGTAGCATTTTTAGGGTTTTTCTATACATATTTTCATGTCATCTGCAAATAGAAATTTTACTTCTTCATTACCAATTTGGATGCCTTGTATTTCTTTTTGTTGTCTGATTGTAGTGAGTAGGACTTCCAGTACTATGTTGAATAAAAGTATTGAAAGTGCATATACTTCTTTTTCCTGACCTTAGGGGAAAAGCTCTGTTTTTCCTCATTCCAGATGATGTTAGTTTTGGTGTTCTGTTTTGTTTTGTTTTGTTTTGTTTTTCATATGTGGCCTTTATCATGTTGAGATACATTCTCTCTAAACCTACTTTGTTGAGTTTTTAACATGAATGAATGTTGTACTTTGTCAAATGATTTTTTTACATGTATTGAAATTATAGAGTTTTTATCCTTTTTCTTATTGATGTGATGTATCACAGTGATTGATTTGCAAATATTGAAACACCTTTACATCCTGGAAATAAATCCCATTCGATTCTGGTGATTTTTTTTTTTTTTAATGTATTGTTGAATTCAGTTTGCTAGTATTTTATTGAGGATCATTAAATCTATATCCATCAGATATATTAGCCTATAGTTCTCTTTTGTAGTGTCTTTATCTGGTTTTGGTAAAGGGTAATGCTGGCCTCATAAAATGAATTTTAAATTTTTTTTTCCTTTTCTATTTTTTGGAATAGTTTGAAGAATAGGTATTAACTTTTTGTCAAATGTTTGGTAGAATTCTTCTATGAGGCCATCTGGTCCTGGACTTTGGTTTGTTGGGAGTTTCTTGAGTACTGATTCAAATCCATTGCTAGTAATAGGTCTGTTCAAACTTTGTATTTCTTCTTGCTTCAGTTTTGTAGGTTATATGTTTCTAGGAATTTATCTATTTCTTCTAGGTTGTCAAATTTGGGGGGGCATACAATTTGTATCAATTAATATTAATTAATATAGTATTAATAGTATAAAGCCCTCTTATTTCTGTGGTGTTGATTATTTCTTAGGTCTCATTAGTGGTTATGTTCATTTGAGTACTTCCTCTTTTGTGTTATTTTATGAGTCTGACTAGAAGTGTATAAATTTTGTTGATTTTTTCAGAGAACCATCTGCTGATTTCATTGATCTATTCTATTGGGGTATTTATTTTTTTATTTCTCTTTTCTTTTTTCTTTCTTTCTTCTTTCTTTCTATTTCTATTTCTAATGAGAGAGAGCAAGGAAGAGCACAAGCAGGGAGAAGGGCAGAAAGAGAATCTCAAGCAGATTTGACACACAGGGCAGAGACCATTACCTGAGCCAAAATCAAGAGTCAGACACCCAAGCGACTGAACCACCAAGGTGTTCCTATATCACTTATTTCTGCTCTAATATTTATTAATTCTTTTTTTTTTTCTTTTTCTCATTTGAGTTTGTTTGTTCATTCTATTTCTTGCTCTTTAGGTGTGAAGTTAGGTTGTCTATAGATTTTTACCTCAAGCCATTTTATAAATATCATAGGGAAGCCTATATGTGTTTCTTTGTTCTCATTGTTATGGGAAAAAATAGGCCCTAAACGGGGCGCCTGGGTGCCTCAGTTTGTTGGATGACTGCCTTCGGCTCAGGTCATGATCCTGGAGTACCGGGATCGAGTCCCACATCGGGCTCCCAGCTCCATGGGGAGTCTGCTTCTCCCTCTGACCTTCTCCTCGCTCATGTTCTCTCTCACTGTCTCTCTCTCAAATAAATAAATAAAATCTTAAAAAAAAAAAAAAAAAAAAAACTAGGCCCTAAAATCCTGGAAGAAATTCCCCTGGGAGCCAGGAGTCAATATACAGTTTTCCCAGAGATCTGTCCCTTAGGTATTTCCAGGATCCACAGATATATGTTGGGACAAAACCTATGATGAGTAAACATCAGCCACTCATGCCAAAAATGACACTGATGTCATCAGGCATCATGGGGATGGGGGAGGTAATCCAGAAGGGAGGGGGAGAAGAGATAAAAACCCTCATCACTCCTGGATTTAGAACGAGTGTAGGTTAATCTATTTGCCAACACAGTTAAGCGTATGTCCTAAAATCTCAGAGTGCTTGTGATGAGATATTAATAGAGGCTATGTCTTTCTCAGCCTCCATCTGAAAGAGTTCAGAGGTTTTGTATCAGCATAGATATCCAATTGGAGAAAAAATTTTAAAAAAAGTTAGCGAAAAAAATCACTTCTCGGCCTTTTGGCTAAGATCAAGTGTAGTATCTGTTCTTATCAGTTTAAAAAAATTAGCAAAAATAACAGGAAACACTCCGCCATTGGAAGCAGTGCAAAACTAAATCATTTCTTAATGGGTTATTGGGTTTCTAATTAATGTAAAACTTAATAGGCAACATTTCTTCCTTGAGTCAATACGTATGATGATAAAATGACACAAAATGGGCTCAATGCATGTTTTTTGTTAATGTACATGACAGGCTGAAAGGACACACATATCTCAGCTTATTTTAGGCAACAAGAAAGAATGATGAGCATACTCATAAACCAAGGTCCTATTTACACTTCTATATCAAAGGTACATTATTTTTTCAGTAAGCATTTGCTGGAATTTAAACCATTACCTTTTCATGATCCAAGCCCTCAGTTAAGCTCTCACTTTCTTTGAATGAAATCCGTAATGATGTGAATTGGTTCGGGGTACTGAGTATGAAGTGTGAGTCAGACAAATAAGTTCAAATTGAGGTTTTGTCAAATACTTGCTTTGTAAACTTGAATCACCTCTCTGGACCTCAAGCACCTCATCGCTACAGACCAATGTGAGGACTACACAGGTACTATAGTGTCATACCCTGAATGCATAATTGATTCTCAATAAGTGACAGAAGTAAACAAGATAATAAAATATAAGTCATCACATCACAATGGCAGGCATGGAATGAGCTCATTTCCCACAGAGCACCAAACAGAATCCATAAGTGTCAGCTTCTTCCCTTTTTCTCTTCTTCTGGAAACTGTGCAAACCTCTCATGTATATAGTTTTCACTATGCAAATATGTAGCACATACTTGGCAATGGCACATTAATTTAGTAATAATGGCACATTAATTTAGAGTTTTCTATGTCATTGACTTTCTTGCTGGAATGGACCAATTTGACCTCTATTCCTGGAAGACACAGGCCTCCACTTTTCAAATCCCAAGGAAGTTTTTCAGAACTTTCCATAAAAAGTAGTTTACTTTTTATTTTTTAAAGATTTTATTTATTTTAAAGATTTTATTTATTTATTTATTTGACAGAGAGAGCGAGACCACAAATAGACAGGCAGACAGAGAGACAGGGGGAAGCAGGCTCCCCACTGAGCAGAAAGCCTGATGCAGGGCTCAATCCCAAGACTCTGAGACGATGACCTGAGCTGAAGGCAGAGGCTTAACCCACTGAGTCTCCCAGGCACCCCTATAAAAAGTAGTTTATTATCAACCAGTATATAAGCACAATGGGTATCTGTCATAGATATTTTAGTTTCATTTTTCCCCCATTGTATTTGCTGGGAGCAAGAAAAGAATCTCATGTAATAGTTATTCTTGAAGGTTTCTTTCTTTCTTTCTTTCTTTCTTTCTTTCTTTTTCTTTTTTAATGTCTTTTTTAATGTACTGTATAGTACATCATTAGTTTTTGACGTAGTGCTCAATGACTCATTACTTATGTATAACACCCAGTACATATCACAACACATAGCCTCCTTAATATCCATCATTCTGTTACCCACTTCCCCCATCCCCTTCCCCTCTGAGACCCTCAGTACATTTCCTGGGATGCACAGTATCTCATGGTTCATCTCCCTCTCTGATTTCTCCCCCTTCAAATGCCCCTCCCTTTCCCTATGGTCCTCTGTGGTATTGCTTATGTTTCACACAAGTGAGACTATATGAAAGCTTCTTACACCAGTCAGACACATTAGGAAGAAGATAGCTCATCTATTTGGGGTATATGGAAAGAGTTCATAAAGGGACTATTTACAAAAGAGTGTGGTCATGGTATAGGAAGAGCATAAAGGGAGCTAGTAATAACAGTCAAGTAAGCCTGACAGGGCAAAGGAAGTAAATGATTCCTGACTCCAAGAGGGGGGTCTGAGGGCAGCTTGCTCTTTATGAAGCAAAGGGAGGAGTGAATAAATGAGAATGAATACCCCAACTTCACCCATCTGTCATCTTCTGATATCCTGTGCCTCCCACTGACTGAATGAATTAGAAGTAAGAGAGAAGGGAACCCATTCCAAGTGAGGTACAAAGAATATTGACTATAGTAGAATGTCTTGCTATATAAGAAACTAACACAATCAACAGCTTAAAACAATATGTATTTGTTATCTTATACTTTCTGCAAGTCACAGGCCTAAGCATAGGTCAGCTGGATTATCTGGTTCAGGGTCTCATCTGGCTACCATCTAGCTGTCAGCCAGAGCTGGGCTGTTATCAAAGGTTCAACTGAGGAAATATTAACTTCCTTCAGATTGTTGGCTGAATTAATTTCCCTTGGTGTTGTTGGGTGTTAATCAATGTCTATTCTCAACTACTAGAGTTCTCTCCCATATGACCTTTCACAGGCCTCCCACCAAATTCCAACACCAGTAAGAGGGAATTTCTAGCTCCATTCTGTTAAGGTGGAGTCTTAGACAACACAACATACAATGGAAGGAAGAATTCATCACCTTTACCATACTTTTTTGGTTAGAACCAAGCCACAGTTTAAATCTGCATCAAGGAAAGGAAATCACAAAACAGAAAGGACACAGTAAGTGGAAATTATTTGGATCACCAAAGGGTTTGCCCAACCAAGCGAAGAAGAGTAGAAAAGGATGGAGAATGTACCCTGAAGAACAAACACACAATGTTCAACTACTTGATGACTGACTCTTCCAAATGTTAAATCACAGCCATAGATGAGATCTATTTCAGGGGGTCTTGAAACTCATGTGGCCTCTACTACTTTGGAACTGACAAACCTGAGGCATAGAGAGATATTAGGTTTTTTTTTTTTTCAGGATCAGAGAGCTAAAACTATTCCAAACTGTCCTTCCCATCTTACCATATTTCACACTGATTTCCTGTCAAAACTCAAATTAGAAACTAGGCACATGGAATTTCAGCTCATGGTTGTTTCCCATAGTCTACCTCATGATCAAAAAGTTAGATGCTAAGGGGACCTGGGATTCAAAATTATTTGTCAATTCAAAATTAGTTGTCAACAACAATTTAGTTGCCTGCTAAAAATCTCTTAAATCTCACCATTCAACTTCCTGATTGTAGCCAATTCATTCTTCCCCAAAACACACAAACAATAAAATTTTTCCCTCCCCTCAAGCCAGCCAAGGAAGTCTTTGATCTGTGTGTTTATAGTTTTCTCCATATTCCAGTCACACAGTTATAAGGTGTCTTGACAAACTTCTTTGGTAATTTGGGCTTACAAAAGTTTTCATGATTACAAGAATTTTCACGAAACCTATACTGACTTGCTTTACCAGTATATAGTGGGTTGTTGTGGTTTCTTTGTTTTGTTTTGCTTTTGCTTTTGCTTTTTGAGGACTCTTTTTGAGAACTTTTGCTTTTTGAGAAAAGAAAGGGAGACACTCTGCATTACTTATACTCTTACCTTTCCATAATTCTCTGCCAAATTTTCCCTGGCTCTGTTTCCTGGAGAAAGAGCTGCACAGAAATGAAGAAACAGCCATAAATGATGTGGGCTTATAGAGATACAAATGGCCTCAGGCTACATAGAAATGAATCACCAAACTTGGCAGCTCCTTCCTCATTGCTATTCCAACATCCCTTCTGGACAGGTTTTCAAATAAAGTACAGAGAAAAGGAAAAGACATACATTGCATGCATATGTTCCCAGAGGGAACATATGATTGCTTAAGAAAAGAAGTTAGACAGGTAAGGGGTTTGAGATCAACTCGTCATTAGCTTCTAAATTTGTTTTCTATTTCATCTTCCTTCACACTTTTTTCTAATAAAGATTTTTAACTTTTTGGCACATACAGAATGAAGGGGGAAAGGGGAAGTAGCACTATCATATCCCACAGAGAATAGAAGTTCTTCATAGTCTAGATTCTAGGGGTCACAAACATTTTTCTAAATATAAAATGTGCTTAAGCTCTGAGGTGTTTGAAAGAACAAACCCTTAAGGCTGAATTGTCTTAATTGGTTCTAGGGCTCATGGAGTTGGTTCTCTACTTTGATTAGATTTAAATAGATCAATTAATCTATTTCCAGTAGTAAAGAGAGCACTAATATCCCACAGTGTGATATATCAATAGAAATGTACAAAATAAAGTGATGTCATCAAGATGATAACATAGGTCATTCCTAACCTCACTCCCATCACAAGAAGAATAAGTAACATCTATTCAAGAACAAAGGAACAGAGGGAATACTAGAACACAAGAGTAAGGCTGAAGCACCTCTCTGCACCACAGAGACCAAAAAAGACTGTATTAGAAGTGTAAGTGAAGCAGCTAAATGTTTACCCATTGCCTGTACCCAGATCAGTGCAGCACTTTATGTATATACCTTCCCCCAATGGGAAAAGAAAACCCAAAGAGAGAAACCAATCTTCCCCAGAAATATGTTTCACTTTGTGGGAGCACCTCTTCTGATCTTGCATCACAGGTACTACAGGGAAATCTACAATACCCAGACATTAAGAATCTTTCCATAACATAGTAGTGGAACATAGTAGTGGAACATAGTAGTGCAACAACCAGCATACAGATCCTAAAAGACCAAACATTTTACCTATGGTACCAAACTACTAATCCCAATGAGGGTTAGTTCATGGATAGAATGAAGTCTGGGGCATACTCTGACCAGTGAACTCAGTGAAGTTCAGATTTTTCTGATTTGAATCCTCAGGGAGTTTTTCTGGCTCTAGATCCCAGCTTGCCCATGCCCAGTCAAGGTGCTGAGTCATAGCCACACCCACCATGGATAATGCCTTCCAGCCCCAGAAGGGGGCTAATTAGAAGGGCTGGTTACAACTCCTCGAATCAGTATGGCCCAATGGTGCTTGAGCAATAAGGTTGGAAGGCAGAGTTGAATGTCCCAGAATAAAATCAGTACTGGATATGGAGGCTTTCCATGCTATGCACAGGAAGGGAGAATGAATTTATAGACAAGACCAAGGGTAGTTCCCAGCCCCTCCAAGCAGGAAAGTCCATTTGGGATATTGAGAGTAACCTCAAGTGATCACTCTTCCTCTATTTCAGGCAAGGTGATTGAGATACAGCTCTGCCTGCTGTGGAGAGTGTCTTCTAGCCCCATGGCTATAAAGGCTGATGAAAATACTTGAAAGTTGTGTGGACCAGCAGTGTATGAGCTCAGAGAAAAGCCGACCTAGCAGATAGTTTTCTGAGCAAACCCAATGACTCTGGTTAGCCACATAACTTGGAGTGTGGATGGCTTGAATTAAGACAACAAAGAGCTTTACTGGTTTGGGAGGGGTTTGTTGTGGTTGCTGTTGTTGTTTCCCACTGTCTGTGCAGGGAATATATTTTGTAATTCCTATCATTAATGAATATAGCCTTCAGCCTGTATGCCTAGAGAACCTAACCAGAGTACACAGGAAGCTATGTAGCTCATTCAACAGTTCTATGTACAATGGCAATTGAACAGAGATCATAGCCCTTAGCTTTTCCCAGCTACAGAGCAAAATTAGTAGTTTTTTCTAAGAAAGAATTTAGTGGACACTCATCCCTTATTTGAGCCCCCAAACAATGAGCTTACAGGACCTGGTGTTTGGACTGCCATCTTGTCATGGCAGGGAAGTTAATTAATATCCCCATTTATTACTAAAAGTAGTACCTAGTCCAGAACACCCAGTAAGGCTAACCAGAGAACTCACACAACCGTGAAGTCCATGCTACAGTCCCGTGTGGTAGGGAACAAAGCCAGCAGTCTGATTCAACTATTCTCAGCCAGTGGAACACTCCTCACCACCATCTTCAGAGCTCAAACAGTTGCCTTACCCCAAAATAGGCCATACTATCAGGCCTCTCATGCCTAAGGAAATTCCCAGCAGACACACACAGAAACCTAAATGAGCTGACCAGTAAAGAGCTGTCTCTGCCAAAGAAACCTGGAAAGTCTGGGAAAGGCAAATGTACATATACCAACATATATTCAAATGTACATATACCAACATAAAGGATCAAAAATCACAAAAACGAGGTCATTATGACACCACCAAATGAAACAACAACAACAAAAAAAATTCAACTAACTCATGCTAAAGAAATGGAGCTCTATGAACTGTCAGACAAAGAATTCAGAATAATTACCTTTTGGAAGTAAGAGAACTGTGAGGAAACAAGAAAGACAACTAAACAAAATTAGTAAAACAATGTCTGAACAAGAACAGAAGTTTGACAAGGAAATAGAAACTATCAAATAGAATGAAATAGAAATTCTAGATTATAAAATTATAAAAACTGAACAAAAGAATTCAGTAAAGAGTTTCAAAAATAGATTTCACCATGCAAAAGAATTAGTGACCTGAAGGAGTTATCCAGTCAGAAAAACAAAATAAAAAAAAAAAAAAAGAATGAAAAGACAAAGAAAGAAGGAGGAGCAAGATAGCAGAGGAGTAGGAGACCTAAATATTGTCTGCTACCAAGAAATCAGCTAGATAGTTATTAAACCATTCTGAACACCTACAACTTAACAGGAGATTGAAGAAAAGAACAGCTGCAATTCTATGAACAGAAAAGTGACCACTTTCTGGAAGAATGACAAAATGGAAAAATTCACCTAAAAAAATTTCACCTAAAAAAAAAAAAAAAGACCAAGAAAAAAAGAACAAGAACAAAGTAGTGACTGCAAGGGTCCTTCAATCAATATGAACATTAGTAAGATGTCAGAACTAGAGTTCAGAATGACAATTATAAAGATACCACCTGGGCTTCAAAAAAGCATAGAATATGCTAGATAATCCCTTATTTCTCTTTCTAGAGAAATAATAGAACTAAAATCTAACCAAGTTGAAATCAAAAAAGCTATTAATGAGGTGCAATAAAAATTGGAGGCTTTTACTGACGGTATAAATGGGGCAGAAGAGAGAATTAGTTATATAGAAGACCAAATGATGGAGAATAAAGAAGCTAAGAAAAAGAGGGATAAACAACTACCGGATCATGAGGGGGAGAATTCAAGAGATAAGTGATACTATTAGACAAAACAATGTGAGAATAACTGGAATCCCAGAAGAAGAAGAAAAAGAAGAAGGAGGAGGAGGAGGAGGAGGAGAAGAAGGAGAAGGAGAAGGAGAAGGAGAAGGAGAAGGAGAAGAAGAAGAAGAAGAAGAAGAAGAAGAAGAAGAAGAAGAAGAAGAAGAAG
>NC_081559.1:111535485-111536517 GCF_022355385.1 Mustela nigripes | reverse complement strand
GAAGAAGAAGAAAGAAGAAGAAGAAGAAAAAGAAAGAGAGAGAAAGACAGAAGGTACATTGGAGAAAATTATAGCAGAAAACTTCCATAATCTGGGACATGAAAAGGCAGCAAAATCTAGGAGGCACAGAGAACCTCCTGAAAATCAATAAAAATAGATCTTCACCCTGTCATCTAAGAGTAAAATTCACTAGTCTCAGAGACAAAGAGAAAATCCTGAAAGCAGCTCAGGACAAGAGGTCTGTGGCATACAATGATAGAAATATTTGATTAGCAGAAAAGCTCTCAACAGAGACCTGGCAGGCCAGAAAGGACTGGCATGATATATTCAGAGCACTAAGTGAGAAAAAAAAAATGCAGCCAATAATACTATATCCAGCCAGGCTGTTATTGAAAATAGGAGAAATAAAAATCTTCCAAGAAAAACAAAAACTAAAAGAATTTGTGAACACCAAACCAACCCTATAGGAAATATTGAAAGAGGTCCTCTAAGCAAAGAGAGAGCCTAAAAGTAAAATAGACCAGAAAGGAACAGAGACAATATACAGTAACAGTCACATTACAGGCAGTACAATGACACTTAATTCGTATCTTATAATAGTTACTGTGAATGTAAATGGGCTAAATGCCTCAATCAAAAAACACAGGGTATCAGAATGGATAAAAAAGCAAGACCCATAGACATTCTGTCTGCAAGAGTCTCATTTTAGACCCAAAAACAAATCCAGATTAAAAGTGAGGGGTGGGAAACAATTTTCCATGCTAATGGACATCAAAAGAAAGCTGTGGTGTCAATCTTTATATTGAACAAATTAGATTTTAAAATGAGTTTGGAAGTTTTCCTTCCATTTCTATTTCTTGGAACACTTTCAGGAGAATAGTAATTAGTTCTTCTTTAAATGTTTGGTAGAATTCCCCCGGGAAGCCGTCTGGCCCTGGGCTTTTGTTTGTTTGGAGATTTTTAATGACTGTTTCAATCTCCTTACTGGTTATGGGTCTATTCAGGCTTTCTATTTCTTCCTGGTTCAGTTGT
>NC_081559.1:111534800-111535385 GCF_022355385.1 Mustela nigripes | reverse complement strand
GTATGTTCTTATAATAGTTTGTATTTCATTGGTGTTAGTTGTGATCTGTCATCTTTCATTCATGATTTTATTTATTTGGGTCCTTTCTCTTTTCTTTTTGATAAGTCGGGCCAGGGGTTTATCAATTTTATTAATTCTTTCAAAGAACCAGCTCCTAGTTTTGTTGATTTTTTCTATTGTTCTTTTTTTGGTTTCTATTTCAAAGAAGAAGTCAAATTATCACTCTTCGCAGATGATATGATACTATATGTGGAAAACCCAAAGGACTCCACTCCAAAACTGCTAGAACTTATATAGGAATTCAGTAAAGTGTCAGGATATAAAATCAATGCACAGAAATCAGTTGCATTTCTCTACACCAACAGCAAGATAGAAGAAAGAGAAATTAAGGCGTCAATCCCATTTACAATTGCATCCAAAACCATAAGATACCTAGGAATAAACCTAACCAAAGAGACACAGAATCTATACTCAGAAAACTATAAATTACTCATGAAAGAAATTGAAGAAAACACAAAGAAATGGGAAAATGTTCCATCTCCTGGATTGGAAGAATAAATATTGTGAAAATGTCTATGCTACCTA
>NC_081559.1:111502493-111529800 GCF_022355385.1 Mustela nigripes | reverse complement strand
AGAAGAGATCCCAAATCGTGAGGGGGGAGAAAGGGGATAAAAAGAGATTCAAAAAGGAAGAAAGAAAAAAAAAAAGAAAAAAAAAGAAAAGAAAAGAATTTAAAAAAGAAAACAAATAAGAAAAATATAAAAAAGAAAAAATATATATATTGAATAAACTAGTTAAAAACCATTAAAAAAGAAAAAGGTAAAAGTTAAAAAAAAAATTTAGCAGAAGGCGAGAAAAAAAACAAAAAATGAAAAAGAAAAAAATTAAATTAACTGCAAGACTGAAAAAAAATCACAGGGAAAAAGCCATGAGTTCCGTGCTTGGCTTTCTCCTCCTCTGGAATTCTGCTGCTCTCCTTGCTATTGTACCGCACTCCTGGGTAGGTAAACTTGGCCTCGGCTGAATTTCTTGTTGATCATCTGGGGGAGGGGCCTGTTGTAGTGATTCTCAAGTGTCTTTGCCCCAGGCAGAATTGCACCACCCTTACCAGGGGCTGGGGTGAGTAATCCGCTTGGGTTTGCTTTCAGGAGCTTTTGTTCCCTGAGCACTTTCTGTAGAGTTCCGGAGGACGGGAATACAAATGGCGGCCTTCTGGTCTGTGGCCCGGAGGAGCCGAGAGCCCAGGGCCCCACTGCTCAGTGCGCCCTCAGAGAACAGTTCCCAGTTACTCCCGTCTGCCTGATCTCCTGCCACGCTCCGAGCTCACCGAACCTGCGACCGGTTCAAGGTCACCCCTAGCTGTGAGCTTGCTGTTGGCTCTGTCTCTGTAGCTGGCTTTCCCGTTCCAATACCCGCAAGCTCTGCGACACTCAGACACCCCCGATCCTTCTGTGACCCTGCGGGACCTGAGGCCACGCTGACCCCGCGTGGGCTTCTCCCCGGTTTAGCCTCTGGAGCGATGTCCCTTAGCGGAACAGACTTTTAAAAGTCCTGATTTTGTGTTCAGTTGCTCCGCCACTTGCTGGGAGCCGGTCCCTCCCGCCCGGGGTCTATCTTCCTGTCGCTTTGGATTCACTTCTCCGCTGGTCCTACCTTTCAGAAAGTGGTTGTTTTTCTGTTTCCAGAATTGCTGTTATTCTTCTCTTCGATCTTCCCATGGATTTTCAGGTGTTTGCAATCTTTAGATAAGCTATCTAGCTGATCTCTGGCTAGCTGAAGTAGTCTCAGCCTGCTACTTCTCCGCCATCTTGACTCCTCCTCTCAACAAATTAGATTTTAAACCAAAGATTATAATAAGAGAGGAGGAAGAACACTATATCATACCTAAAGGGTCTGTCCAATGAGAAAATCAAACAATTTTAAATAACTATGCCCCTAACATAGAAGCAGCCAATTGTATAAGCCAATGGAATATTATACAGCCATAAAAAAGTCTTGCCATTTGCAACAATGTGGATGGAACTAGAGGGTATTATGATAAGCAAAATAAGTCAATCATAGAAAGACAATTATCATATGATCTCTCTGATATGAGGAATTTGAGAGGCAGGGCAGGGGGTCATGGGGGGGTAATGAGGGAAAAAAATGCAACAAGATGGGACCAGGGAAGGTGACAAACCCTAAGAGACTCTTAGCCTCAGGAAACAAATGAGGGTTACTTGGAGGGGGGGGGGGGGAGTGGAGAAGGATAAGGTGGCTGTGTTATGTACTTTAGAGAGGGTATGTGCTATGGTGAGTGCTGTGAATTGTGTAAGACTAATGATTCATAGACCTGTACCCTTGCAGCAATAATACATTATATGTTAATAAAAAAATTTATAAAAATTAAAAAGAAAAAATAAGAACAAAATAACAAAAGAAACACATTGATAACAATAGTAATAGTAACAGTAATTGTAGCAGACTTTAGCACTTCCCTCACTGATTTGGACAGATCATCTAAGCAAAAGATCAACAAAGAAATAAAGGCTTTAAAGGACACACTAGACCAGGAGGACATCACAGATATATATAGAACATTCCATCCCAAAGCAACAGAATACACATTTTTCTCTAGTCCACATAGCACATTCTTCAGTAGAGATCACCTCCTGGATTACAAATCACTCCAACAGGTACCCAAAGATTGGGATCATTCCCTGCATATTTTCAGAACACAAGGCTTTGAAACCAGAACTTAATCACAAGAAGAAAGTTGGAAAGAACTCAAATACATGGTGGCTAAAGAGCATCCAACTAATGAATGAATGGGCTAACCAGGAAATTAAAGAATTTTTTAAAATCATGAAAACAAATGAAAATGAAAACACAACAGTTTGAAATCTTTGAGATGAAGCAAAGGCAGTCCTAAGAAGAAAGTATATAGCAATATAAGCCATTCTAAAGAAACAAGAGGTGTCTCAAATACACAAACTAATCCTAACCTAAAGGAGCTGAAGAAATAACAGCAAAGAAAGCCTAAATCCAGCATGATAACCAGAAATAATAAAGATCAGAGCAGAAATCAATGAAATAGAAATCAAAAGAACAGTAGAACATATCAACAAAACTAGGAGCTGATTCTTTGAAGGAATTAATATTGATTAAACTCTGGACATACTTATCAAAAAGAAAAGAGAAAGGATGAAAATTAATAAAATAAAGAGTAAAAAGGGAGAGATCACAACCAACACCAAAGAAATACAAACAATTATAAGGACATATTATGTGAAACAATATGCCAGCAAGTTAGACAATCTGGAAGAAATGGATGCCTTCATAGAGATGTAGAAACTATCACAAATGAACCAGGAAGAAATAGAAAACCTGAACAGACAAATAACCAGTAAGGAAATTGAAGCAGTAATCAAAAATCTCCCAATAAACAGGATTGCAGGGCCAAATGGCATCCCAGGGAAATTCTACCAAACATTTAAAGAAGAATTAATACTCATTCTCCTGAAACTGTTAAAAAAAATAGAAATGGAAGGAAAATGCCAAAGCTCATTTTATAGGTCAGAATTGCCTTGATTCCAAAACCAAATAAAGACCCCACAAATAAGAGATTTATAGGTCAATATCCTTGATGAATATGGATGCAAAAATTCTCACCAAAATACTAGCCAATAAGATTCGACAGTACATCAAAAGGATTATTCATCACAACCTCATGGGATTTATTCCTGGGCTGCAAGGTTGTTTTAACATCCCCAAATTAGTAAATGTGATATAATACATTAATAAAAGAAAGAGCAAGAATCATATGATCCTTTTAATAGATTCAGAAAAATCATTTGACAAAGTATAGCATCCTTCAATAATCAAAACTCTTCACAGTGTAGGAATAGAGGGTACATACCTCAATATCATCAGGGCCATCTATGAAAAACCTACAGCAAATATTCTCAATAGGTATAAACTGAGATCTTTTCCCCTAAGGTCAGAAACATGGAAGGACTGTCCACTATCACCCCTGGTATTCAACATAATACCAGAAGTCCTAGCCTCAGCAATCAGACAACAAATAGAAATAAAAGGCATCTGAATCCACAAAAAAAGAAGTCAAACTCTCACTCTTTGCAGAAGATATGATACTTTATGTGGAAAACCCTAAAGATGCCACCCAAAACTGCTAGAACCCATACAAGGAATTCAGTAAAGTATCAGGATATAAAATCAATGCACACAAATCAGTTGCATTTCTATACACCAACAAGAAAGAAAGAGAAATCAACGAGTCAATCCCATTTACAACTGCACCCAAAACCATAAGATACTGAGGAATAAATCTAACCAAAGAAGCAAAGAATCTGTACTCAGGAAGCTACACAATTCTCATGGAAGTAACTGAGAAAGACACAAAGAAATGGAAAAACGTTTCATGCTCATCGGTTGGAAAAACAAATATTGTGAAAATGCCTATGCCACCTAGAGCAATCTACACTTTTAATGCCATCTCTATTGAAATATCATCAACTTTTTTCAAAGAAATGGAACATACAATCCTAAAATTTGTATGGAAAGAGAAAAGACCCTGAATAGCCTGAAGAATGTTGAAAAAGAAAGCCAAAGCTGGTGGCCTCACAATTCCAGACTCCAAGCTCTATTACAAAGCTTTAATCATCAAGACAGTATGGTACTGGCACAAAAACAGACACACAGATAAATGGAATGGAATGGAATGGAGAGCCCAGAAATTGAGCCTCAACTCTATGGTCAATAAGTCTTCCTCAAAGCAGGAAAGAATGTCTAATGGAAGGAAGATAGCCTCTTCCACAAATGGTGTTAGGAAAACTGGCCAGCCATATTCAGAAGCATGGAACTGGACCATTTCCTTACACCACACACAAAAATAGACTTCAAATGGATAAAAAACCCAAGTCTTAAGAAGGAATCCATCAAAATCCTTGAGGAAAACACAGGCAGCAACTTCTTTGACCTCAGCCACAGAAATTTCTTCCCAGAAACATCGCCAAAGGCAAGGGAAGCAAGGGCAAAAGTGAACTATTGGCACTTCATCGAGATAAAAACTTTGGCACAGCAAAGGAAACAGTCAACAAAACCAAAAGAGAACTTACAGAATGGGAGAAGATACTTGCAAACAACATATCAGATAAAGGGCTAGTATCAATGAAAGAACTTATCAACCTCCACACCCAAAGAACAAATAATCCCATCAAGAAATGGGCAGAAGACATGAACAGACATTTCTGCAAAGAAGACATTCAAATGGCCAGCATGCACATGAAAAAGTGCTCCACATCACTCAGCATCAGAGAAATACAAATCAAAACTGTAGTGAAATACCAACTAACACCAGTCAGAATGGCTAAAATCAACAAGTCAGGAAACTACAGATGCAGTGCCTCCTACACTCTTGATGGGAATGCAAGCTGGGGAGTCACTCTGGAAAACAGTGTGGAGGTTCCTTAAAAAGCTGAAAATAGAACTACCCTACAACCTAGCAATCACACTACTATGTATAAATCCCAAATATACAAAATTAATGATCCAAAGGTACACATGTCCTTGAATACTTATAGCAGCAATGTCCACAATAACCAAACTATGGAAAGAGCTTAGATGCCTATCAATAGATGAATACATAAAGAATAAGTGGTATATACATATATAATGGAATATTATGCAGCCATCAAAAAACCTGAAATCTTGCCATTTGCAATGTCATGGATGGAACTAGAGAGTATTATGCTAATCAAAAAAATTCAATCAGAGAAAGACAATTATCATATGATCTCACTAATATGAGGAATCTGAGAAACATTACAGAAAATCTTAGGGGAAGTGAAAAATGAAGCAAGACAAAAGCAGAGAGTTAGACAAACCATGAGACTCTAAATCTCAGGAAACAAACTGAGGTTTGCTGGAGTGGAGGGGGGTGGGAGCGATGAGGTACCTGGGTGATGGACATTGAGGGGATTATGTGCTATGGTGAGTACTGTGAATTGTGTAAGACTGGGGAATCAAAGACCTCTATCCCTGAAACAAATAATACAGTATATGTTAATAAATAAATAAATAAAGCAAAGAAAGCCACCAGGAATTATGAGACACAATGATAAGAAATGTTATTCATACGGAAATTCCTGAAGGTAGAGAAAGAAAAAGGCAGAAAAGCTATATATATATATATATATATTATATGTATGTATATATATAACTATATATATATACACACATAGTTATATATATATATATATAACTATGTAAGTTATATATCTATAACTTACATAGTAGAAAAAGAATGGTATGAACTCAGAGATTCAAATTCCCAGATGAAGCACCACATAAATGATTTGAAAACTTCTATGCATCCCCTTAAAGAAACTCATCTCTTGCAGTTGCAGAGATGGCATTGCTGAAAAAACAAATCAAGAGTCTAATCCTGCAAATGGTTGAGTTATAACACAAATTGAATTCCCACCTCTGAGTATCTGGTCTTAAAGTGAGTACATTGATAGGAAGGAATGGAATCTTGAGAGTTGGAATGAGGAAATGCAGGAAGACTGAAGAAGCTAGAGAGTCTATAAATTCTGATGAGTCTATATGGTCTGATGAATCTTCTTTGCCAGTAAAAGCAGCCTCCCCACACTTGTATGAAATTAACCCTTCTTTGCCTGAAGAAACTGTAATGTCTCTCTTGAGAAATTTATCTTACAAGAGACACTGGTAGTTTTCCTCAGAACCCATCTACCCTTCTCATTTTTGGTTCTACACCCACAACTAGACCTAAGTCCTAGTAAGCTCTAAAAGGTGAGGGGAAAAGTGTGGTCTATGAGGAGATACATCACACTTCTAAAGACTTACACTGTGTTTGCAATTTATACCAGTAGAAATATGGAGAATATGTGAAAATGACTATTAAAACTACAGATCAATGTAGCCCTAATAGTTTATTTTTGCTTTTGTCTATCTTACCTTAGAAGACATACTTAGAAAAATGTTTTCTGGTAGGATT
Source organism: Mustela nigripes (assembly GCF_022355385.1). Lineage (NCBI taxonomy): Eukaryota > Metazoa > Chordata > Mammalia > Carnivora > Mustelidae > Mustela > Mustela nigripes. Next base: position 111,523,414 of record NC_081559.1, on the reverse strand, counting down.
TTTATGGCTTCATGTCTCACATTTAAGTCTCAAATCCATTTTGAGTTTATTTTTCTATTTTGTGTTAGAAAGCTTGGTTCGTTTGCATAGAGCTGTCTGATTTTCTCAGTATCATTTATTGAAGAGACTGTCTTCTCCATTTTTTTATTCTTGCCCCCTTTGTCACATTTAACTGATCATATAAGCATGGGTTTATTTCTTAACTCTTTATTCTATGCCATTGATCTATGTGTCTATTTTCTGCCAGTCCCATACTGTTTTGATTACTAACTGTTTGTAGCATATAATGAAATCTGAGATTGTGATACCTCCATTTCGTTCTTTTGTCTCAAGATTGCTTTGGCTATTCAGGGTATTTTGTGGTTCCATACAAATATTAGTATTAAAAAGCTTTTGAACAACAAAGGAAACCATCAATAAAACAAAAAGGCAAGCTACTGAGTAAGAGGAAATATTTATAAGTGATATATACAATAAGAGGTTAATAACCAAAATATATAAATAACTTTAACAACCCAACATACACACACACACACACACATCCAATTTAAAAACTGAGTAGAAGTTTTGAATAGAAATTTTTCCAAAGAAGACATACAAATGGTCAATAGACACATGAAAAGATACTCAACATCAATTATCACCAGGAAAATGCAAATCAAAACTACGGTGAGACATGACCTTACACCTGTCAGAATGGCTAAAATCACAAATACAAGTAATAACAAATATTGGTGAGGATGCAGGGGGAAAGTAACTCTCATGCACTCTTGGAAATGCAAACTGGTGCAGTCACTTTGGAAAACAGTATGGAGGCTCCTCAAAAAATAAAAAATATAAATACTATATGATTGATTAATTTCACTAATGGGTATTTACAAAAAAAAAAAAATGAAATGATATAGGCCTCTCCACATTTATTGCAGGATTATATGCAATAGCTAAGATACAAAACCAACCTAAGCATATTTTGATAGATGAATGGATAAAGTTGTGTTGGGGAGAGGGAAGAAGAAAAGGAGGGAGGGAGAGAGAGAGATATAAAATATTACACAGCTATAAAAAAGGATGAGATCTTGACATTTGCAAATGGATGGATCTAGAGGGTATTATGCTAACTGAAATAGGTTAGATGGAGAAAGACAATTACCACATGAAATGCATATACTCATATTTAGAATAAAAACAAATAAACAGAAAGCAGAATCGGACCCATATCAGAGAACAAACCAATGGTTGCTTGAGGAAAGGCGGGTAGCAGGATTGGGAAAATGGGCAAATGAGAGTAAGAGGTATAGGTTTCTAGTTTGGGAATGAAAAATCACAGGAATGAAAAGAACACATAATTAATGATGTCATATGGTATTTTATAGTGATAGATGGTAGCTACACCTGTGGTGAGTGAGCATAACTTATAGGGATGTTGAATCACTATGTTGTATACCAGAAACTAATATAACATAGTGTCAAATATACCCAGAAAAAAACAAAAACAAAAACAAACAAACAAACAAAAACTTACATAAAAGGAATGTAGGGGAAATGCTGCAAGGAACATAGATCAGGCCAAATTTGCATATATGAGCCCACTAAGCACAGATTCTAGATTTATGTTGCAGTTTGGGAGGTTAGAAAATATTTAATCATTTGACTGGTGGATGGAATCATGGACCAAAAGTTGATCTTTTGTATGAACTTCTTTAGATGAAGTTGAAGTGGCAAATGGTAAAGAAAAAGGTAAAAGGCAAAGAAAAAGATTCAAAGTATTGGATAGTGGTATGGTAGAATGAATAAATGAATCTTATCATTTAAGACATGTTCACTCACTCCAAAGGGATCCAGAGGACACATATTTCACCATGACTGTTAGAAATATATATTTGTGAGGGGAGTCCTAGAATCTTTGAAGGGTTCTGTGGTTGTTCTCGACAATAGGCTAGAAATTACAGTGAGAATTGCTGCTATTGGATCGAGAAACTTAGGCATAGTAGAGTAATTGGATCCCAGGGTGGCAGGGGTCAAGTGAAGGCACTTAAAGAAAAGGTAGGCACAGTTACTATAATGGATAGTACAGTTAAAATAGTATTCAGAATTGTCTGATTCACAGAGACTTATGGCATTGACTAGATGTCTTCAGAAGTAAAATTATGGCAGTCTAGTAAATTCTTACTTGATCTATGTAAATAGAAGTGTTCTAGGTCAAGTGAACAGAAGTCTAACTTGAATTATAAAAGCAGAGTTAACAACCCTCAATATATTCCCAGAAGAGTGACAATCTGAAGATCCAGAACCCCCTAAATAAAGGAGGAATGGCTCCTTAAGGGAGGATCTAGAGACACTGCCAGAAATTCATACTTTTAGTCTTCTGGCCTTTCCCCAATGGATTACAAACTTTTCAAGTATTACAGGGCACTGGCACTGTACTGACATTAAATTTAGGGGGCTAAAAATGTTACTGTAGTCCACCAGTCAGAATATGGGTTTTTGGAGGTCACATGATCAATGAATTTTTAACTCAGGTCCATTTCACATGATCCAAAGTTTCCTCAAACCCATCCTGTGGTTATTTCCACAATTCCAGAATATATGATTTGACTTGATACTCAGCAATTGGATAATTCATGTTTTGGTTCTATAAGCTGTGGAGTGAGGGCTATTAAAATTTTAAAAGAAGGAGGAGGAGGTGGAGGAGGAGGAGAAACTGCTAGAACTTGTCTCTGCCTAAGAGAATAATAAACCAAAAAGAATACTGCATTTCTGGAGGGATTCGGAGATTAGTTGCCACCATCAAGGATTTAAAGGATGCAGGAATGTTAATTCCAACCACATTCCCATTCAGCTCACCTGTGTGACCCATGCAGAAAACAAATAGGTTTTAGAGAATGAAAGTGGATTATCATAAACTTAACCAGGTGGTGACTCAATCACAGCTGCTGAATCAGGTGTGTCCCTTGTTTGAGCAAATTAACACATCCCCTGGTAGCTTGTATGCAGCTATTGCTCCTAACAGTTGTTTTTTGTTGTTGTTGTTTTGTTTTGTTTTGTTTTTTTTCTCCATACCTGTTAGTATAGACCACCAGAAGTATTTGCTTTTGGCTGATATATATCAGTGGGTCATATGCATGGGGGATGATTCCCAACATGTATCTTGGGAAGGTGGAGATAAAGGAAGTTTCCAAAGGAATTTTTATATGTTATATCTTAAAGTAGACTTACAGGATCTTGGGGGTCCAGATAAGATTGCCTTTTGCCCTTAGCAAAATATTAATATTGAGGCACCTGAGTTCATAGAGGAATGCTGCTCTGCCTGTTTCAAGGACTTGTGAATGGGCTATAAGTAGTAAAGAAAACTAATTTTTATTTTGCCTTTGTTTCCCACATCCATTATATAAAATACCAGAAATGAACATAGCTCTCCCAACAAAATAAAATCAAGAAACTTCCTTTCATGGTCTGGTATATATGAAAGTGGAATTGCTATTATGGAAATTTAAATTTTATCTAGTTTTATCTATTAAATTTTATCTGTTTAAAATTTAAATTTTATCTACTAATTCACATTAGAAATTGAGAATTTTGTCTTTGCACACCAGTGATGCCAACCTATGTTTCCATACAATAATTGAACCTTTATTTTTTCCAATTAAAAATGTTAAATTAATCCATGCATATGTCAAAAAAAAAAAAATCAAGTGTGTAATGGAATTTAGTGTGTTCCTATTAAGATGATTTCCTATCCCTCATCCCAATTTCCCTATTCTCTTCCATAAAAGTGATCACCATAACCAAATTTTTATGTTCTTCCAAAGATAGATACTAGATTCTCTCTTTCTCTCTCACTCTTTTCCTTTTCCCACATTACCATTTTCATGGCATTCTCATTTATCTGCATTTTGATTTTATTATATTTTTCAGGACATTGATACGTAAAAGTTCACTTTATTCTTTTTAATATTTGCATGATATTCTGTTATAAGAATATCTTATTTCGGCACCTGGGTGGCTCAGTCCATTAAGCACCTGCCTTAGGTCAGGTCATGATCCCAGGGTCCTGGGATCAAGCCCCAAGTTGGACTCCCTGCTCAGGGGCAAGCCTACTTCTGTCCCTCCTCTGCTGCTCCCCCTGCTTATGCACTTTCTCTCTCTCTCTCTCAAATAAATAAAAACATTTTTAAAATAATATCTTATTTATTTTTGTTTCCAATTTTTTGATACTAAACATTGTTTAAATTAATATTGTATACATATATTTTCTCACATGTGTCCCTGTAGGAAAATTCTTAGAACTAACAATATAGAATATAAATATTATATTTTTTTCCAAAATGGGTTATAAGAATTTTTATTCTTACTAAAAGTTTAAAGAATATACATTTTCCTACACTCTCATTATTATAATAAGCAATTATTTTTTAAGCAATTAAATAGAAGAAAATGTTATCTCAACAAATGAATTCATTAAAGTCTCAAGATACAAAGTCAACATATAGAAATCTGTTACATTTCTGTGTACTAACAATGAAGCAGCAGAAAGACAAATTGAGAAAACAATCTCATTTACAATTGGACCAAAAATAATAAAGTATCCAGAAATAAACTTAACCAAAGTGGTTAAAACATCTGTACTCTGAAAACTATAAAACATTGATGAAATAAATTTTAAAAAGACACAAAAAAGTGGAAAGATATTCCCAATGAGGGAGCAGGAGGCTGACTGAGGACAAAGCAAAAGCTGGCACCTTTCACCCCCTCTCCATCTGCTCCCCTTGGGAATATGTGTAGCATTCCTCAGACACCCCTGGCCTCCATAAAGGAGAAACAAATATTTAACTTGCAGAGATCACAATCCTGCAAGACAGGAATCTCCCAACTATCTTGATGTTAATGATTTGCTAAAAGACAACATTGATCAAGCCAGGAGACCTCTGGTATCCTGGGACCTTGTAGGCCCTCTTTAGCATATGAAAACTCCATTGAAATCTCCCTTTCCCTCACCTTCCCCCAACCACAGGGTACAAAACCTGCCATCCCTCACACCCTCAGGCAGCAGCTCTTTCTGCCCACAGGTCCTGTCCCAGTGCTTTAATAAACACCATTTTGCACCAAAGATGTTTCAAGAATTCTTTCTTGGTCATCGGCTCCAGACCTCAGCCCACCAAACCTCACCTAGGTTCTAGAACTTCTTCATTCCTGCTCATGCACTGGAATAACAAATATTATTAAAATGTCTATATTACCCAAAGCAATATACAGATTTAATGCAATCCTTTCCAAAACACCACCAGCATTTTTCACAGAACTGGAACAATCTTAAAACTTGTATGGAATCACAAAAGGCCCTGATAGCTGAAGCATTCTTGAAAAAGCAAAGAAAAGCTGGAAGCATCACAATTCCAGACTTCAAATTATACTACAAGTCTGTAGTAATCAAAATATTATGGTACTGGCACAAAAAGAGACACATAGATCAATGGAGTTGAATAGAAAACCCAGAAATGAACCCACAATTATATGGTCAATTAATCTTCGACAATTCAGGGAAGAATACCCAATGGGAAAAAGGCATCTCTTCAACAAAACAGTGTTGGAAAAACTGGACAGCTACATGCAAAAGAATGAAAATATCATTTTCCTACACCATACACAAAAACAAATCCAAAATGGACTAAAGACCTAAACATGATACCTAAAACCACAAATATCATAGAACAGAGCACAGGAAGTAATTTCTCTGACATTAGCTATGGGAACATTTTTTCTAGATGTGTCCCCAGAGGCAAAGGAAATTAAGAGCAAAAATAAACCATTAAGACTACATCAAAACAAAAAGCTTCTGCAGAACAAAGGAGCAATCCACAAAACTAAAATACAACCTACTAAATGGGAGAAGGTATTCGCAAATTACATAATCAATAAGGAACTTCTATAATATAAGGAATTTCCACAACTCAACATCAACAACAACAATAACAACAACAACAAAAAAAGTCAATTAAAAATGGAGCAGAACACATAAACAGACATTTCTCCAAAGAAGACATACAGATGATGAACAGACACATGAAAAGATGCTCAATATCATTGACCATCTGGGAAATGAAAATCAAAGCTACAATGAGATAGCACCTTATATCTGTCCTAATAGCTAAATTAAACACACACACACACACACACACACACACACACACACACAAAACAACAACAACAAAACAAGAAAAAAGTGTTGGTGAGGATGTAGAGAGAAAAGGAAATTTTGTTCAGTGTTGATGGGATTGCAAACTGATGCAGCCACTGTGGAAAACAATATTGAAGTTAAAAATAGAACTACTCTATGATCCAGTAATTACACTATTGGATATTTATCCAAAAAACATTAATTCAAAGATATATGTTTATAGCAGTATTATCTACAATAAACGAATTATGAAAGTGGCTCTAGGGACCATTGATAGATGAATGATTAAGGAAGTAGTATATATACACAATAGAATATTCTTCAACAATATAAAGAATGAAATCTTGCCATTTGCAATGACATAGTTGGAACTAGAGAGTATAATGCCAAGTGTAATAAGTCAGTCTGGAAAGAACAAATACCATTTGATTTCACTCATATGTGGAATTTAAGAAACAAAGGAGGAATGGGGAAAAAAGGGAAGTAAAGAAGCAGGCTCTTAACTATTGAGAACAAACTGATGGTCACTAAGGGGAAGGTGTGGGAGATGGGTAAAATAGGTGATGGGGATTAAGGAGTTTGTTTGTCATAATGAGCACTGGGTAATGTATGGAATTGTTGAATCATTAAATTGTACACCTGAAACTAATATAACACTGCATGTTAACTATACTGGAATTGAAATTAAATAAAATAATTAAATTAAATTAAATTATAATAGCTAAACAAAATTGGTAAATCTTCAGCTAGACTAACCAAATTAAAAAAGAGAGAGAAGTCAAATCAATAAAATCACAACTAAAACAGGAGTCATTACAGAAATATAAAAGGTAGAGACTATTAAGAAAAAATATATATGGAAATAAGCTGGAAAATCTAAAAGAAATGAATACATTCATAAAGATATAGACAATCAAAATTCAATAAAGAAGAAATAAAAAATCTTAACAGACCAATAGGAATAAGAAGATTGAATCAGTAATTATATAAACATATACACACATATAATATACATACATATAATTAGAAAAGAAGAGAAAGAAAGAAAGAAAGAAACAAAGATTATTTTACTGACCAATTGTAACAAACATTTAAAGAATTGACACCAATTTTTAAACTACTGAGCCACCCAGGCGCCCCAAGAATTGACACCAATTTTTTTAGCAAACGCTTCCAAAAAAATTGAAGAGGATAAAACAATCTTAAACTCATTTTACAAGGCCAGCATTATACTGATCCCAAAAACAAATAAGAAAAAAAGAAAAGAAAAGTACAAGCTAATTTATATTTTTTATGAATATAGATGCAGATCTATATGTGTGTGTGTATATATGTCTTTTTTTCTATATTTTTATGAATGATTCTCAACAAAATACCAGCAAATTGAATTTAACATCACATTAAAACAATTATGCCCCAAGATCATCCCTGGTATGCAAAGATGGTTCAACATTTACAAATAATATATGTGATACACCATGTTGATAGAATGAAATATAAAAGCTATGTAATATTTTCCATAGCTACAGAAAATGCATTAACAAATTCAACATCATTTTATAATAAAAATTCTCAATAAATTGGTTATGAAGAAAATGTGGTTTAATATAATGAAAGCCATCTATATGACAAACCCATACCTAACAATACATCCCATAATGAGCAGTTGAAAGCCTATGCTCTAAGATCAGAAACAATGTAATATGCTCCCTCTCACCACTATTATTCAGCATAGTACTGGAAGTCCTACCCATAGCAACCAAGCAAGAAAAAAAAAGATTAAAAGCTCTTCAAATTGGAAAGGAAGAAGTAAAATTATCTCTGCTAAAGACATGATCTTATAGATAGAAAACCCCAAAGACTCCACTAAAAGAAAAATAAAGAAAATATCTGTTAGGAGGTGGCAGTTCAAGATGGCAGTAAAGAGGGCGCCTGGGTGGCTCAGTGGTTAAGCCGCTGCCTTCGGCTCAGGTCATGATCTCAGGGTCCTGGGATCGAGTCCCGCATCGGGCTCTCTGCTCAGCAGGGAGCCTGCTTCCTCCTCTCTCTCTCTCTCTGCCTGCCTCTCTGCCTACTTGTGATTTCTCTCTGTCAAATGAATAAATAAAATCTTTAAAAAAAAAAAAAAAAAAAGATGGCAGTAAAGAAAGACCCTGATTTTACCTACTCCCACAGACACATCAAATCTACAGCTTCCTATAGAAAAGGCCTGTCTGAAAAAGAAGACTAGCTGAACTCAACTCCTGAGGTCCTCCACAGTAGCCCACCTTTGGTGCATTAACCCACAAGCAGATGGGATCTCACAAACACAGTGTGGTTTTCCGAGGAACACAGGGTTCCCATCAGGCACCCCAACCTTCGGACTTGCATTAGAAACCTGAGCTCTGGCTTGGAAAGTAACAGGGCTTATGTCTAAGAGACATAAAGGGCTGTAGGAAACTGAGAATCCACTCTTAAAGAACCCATGCACAGACTCCAAAATTCAGCACAAAAAGAGTAGATGGCAAAGTGCTTAAGTCCAATGCAACAAAAAGCATTTGCCAGAGGGGCTGGGGTAAGAAATCTCTCTGGAGATGAAGGAATTTCCAGGGATCATTTTTTACACTCTCCCTAATCTTGCTTGTGTTGCTTGCCCCACCCCTGAATTCCCTGTGAAGAGTCACCCACCAAACCCAGCAGAAGACTGCCCCAGCCTAGTGCTTTCTGGCAGTCCCATCACACCAAATCTTGCTGGCAGATGTTATGCAATTCATCACTCCCCTATATCTGTGTCCTGACCCAAAGCAACCCATGGCCCACTAAAACTCAGTAGGTACATGTAGTCTACACAGGAGATATTCTTTGAGAACCTGGCACTGGTGGCCAGGAGTTTGTGTTTCTGGGCCCCATGGGACTATAACAATTGAAGAGAGAGTTCTTAACAAGCTAGCATCCCATAGCATTGCAGAGAGAGCAGACTGAAACAAAACCCCACTCTTTCCCCTCCTCAGATTTTTTAATTAATTAGTTAATTAATTAATGTTTGAAGTGTAATTAACATACAGTGGTATATTAGTTTTGGGTATACAATATAATGATTGAACAATTCTATACATAACTCAGTGCTCATCATGATAATAGTGCTCTTAATTCTTTTTTCTATTTTACAAATTTCCCCATTCCCCTCATCTTTGGTAACTAACAGTTTGTTCTCTGTATTTAACAGTCTGGTTTTTAGTTTGTCCTTTATTTTTTCCTTTGTTTCTTTATTTATTTTTTACATGTTAAAATTTCACAAATGACTGAAATTTTGTGACATTTGTCTCTGTCTGACTTATTTTCTTAGCATTTTACCTTCTAGGTCCATCTAATTTGTTGAAAATGGCAAGATTTCAGTCATTTTTATGGCCAAGTAATATTCCAAATACCTTGAAATAAAAAATGAAAAATTAATATTCCAAAATCCATGGAGTACAGCAAGACCACTTCTAAGAAGGAATTTTATAGTGATACATGCAAACCTCAATAAACAAAGAAAATATAAAATAAACAATATAAATTTAATATAAATTTACACCTAAATGAACTAGAAAAAGAGGGACACATAAAGCCAAAATTTACTAAAAAAGGAACAAACTATAAGATTAGAGTAGAAATAAATGAAATAGAGTCTAAAAGACAGTAGAAAAGAACAATGAAAATAAGAGCTGGTTCTTTGAAGATTTAAACAAAATCAATAAACCTTTAGGTAGATAAAGGGAAAAAAAGATTGAGGGCTCAACTAAATAAAATTAGAAATGATCAGGGAAGGTTACAACTTGTGTTCTGTATTTCTGTAAAGAAATACAATCACAAAACAATACTATAAACAATTATACAACAACAATTTGGACAACCTAGTGAACATGCATAAATTTCTTGAAAATACAATCTTACAAGACTAAACCATGATGAAACAGAAAATCTGTAGACTGATTAGCAGCAAAGAGAGTGACTCAGTAGTCAAAAGCCTCCATATCAACAAAAATAACAATAATCCAGGACCAGATGGCTTCACTGTTAAAGGCTAAAAATCATTCCCAAAATATTTAACAGCTATCCTCAAGCACTTCAAAAAAACAAAAACAAAAACAAAACAAAACAAATAAACAAACAAACAAACAAAAACACCTGAATGGGAGGGAATTCTTCCAAACTCATTTTATAAAGCCAGCATTACCCTGATACCAAAATCAGAATACCGCGTGTGAACACATACACACACACAATTACAGGCCAATATTCCTAATGAATGTACATGCAAAATCCTCAAAAAAATATTAGCAAACTGAAAGGAGGGGCAATATGGTGGAGGAATAAAAGACCCTATTTCAATTAGTCCCCTGAATTGAGTTAGATATCTACCACAGCACTCTGAACATCCATTAAATCAGCCTGAGATGTAAGATTACACACCTCTGGCTGTCTACAGGGGCAGAGGATCATCAGTGGCGGGGGGGGGTACATAGGACTAGGGAGTACGTGAACAGATGTGGGAGGATAAACAGAAGGGAGAGAAATCCACCAGAAGCAAGCCACTGGAAAGTTATACCCCAATGCAAAAATGCCTACACTTGGGGACCAGAAATAACTTGGAGACCAGTGGCTGTGAGTCAGGAAGGGACTGATAACAGCACTCAAACTGAACAAAGACATCTTGGGGATGATTGCTGGGACCTGGTGGCCACAGGTGCAGACCCAAGTCCACAGTCCTAGATGACCACAGCCAACACCTGAAGGCAGCACCTGAGTGGGACCATGAGGGCTCCAGTCAGTGGCCTCTGGGACTGGTGGTTGCCATGACTACCAGAGCCACCTCCACTGTCTCCACCATTGCTGGGGCTGAATGTACCTGGTGTGGGCTAAAGTCAGTGGTCTGGAGAATGACAGCAACCAGAACCAGTCTCACTTAGACCAGTATCACTTGTGGTTTTCATGGTACAGAGGTGCAGAGATAAGCAGGGGCCTCAAACTACCACTGAGATGGTGGCTGGGAGTGTGCACCTCCTGTGCAAGGCTGCAGTATTCAATAAAGTTCACAGAGAGAGGCAATCTGTGTGTTCTGGACCAGTCAGAGAGGAGCAGACTGTGGCTTCTCTCTGAAGCAGAGGTCTGGGTGTGAACAGCTTATATACCTCTAACCCTCTCAAAAGGCACAAAAAGCCTCCAGAGAGCAAAAGCCTCCCTCCCAAACCAACCAACCAACCAAACAAACAAACAAAAAAAAAAATGGTTTCCACACAGTGCAGGCCCTTGAGAGCAGGCAGGACAACTACACCCAAGCAGGCATGACTGAAAAACAATGTGGCAAGGCCTGCCCCCAGAGGACAAACTGAAGGAACAAGAGGACAACAATCACAGAGTCCCCATAAAACTGTAAAACCCCAACATCAAAGGAAAACAATATATTATAGTTCCGGTATTGCCTCACAGCCTGCATATTTCTTAGATACAGATTTTCTTTTCTTCTATTTTTTTTAAATCCATTCCCCTTATTCTTGTTCTTTTATTTTATTTTTACCTACTTACCATTTTAACTAGATGTTAACACAACATATCCCGAAATAATTTTTAATTTGAACTTTTTCATACATATACCATACTATATTTTTCATAAATATAACATATACATAGTAAGCGTCAATGTAGTCCTTTTTTCCCTTTTCAATACTACCTCTCTCTATATATACCAGTTTTAATTTCCCTGTATCTCTGGAAAGCTAAGTCCTCTAACAAAGATAAAAAGATACACACAGGAAGCACTGAAATACTCTTCCTCAACCACATCAAGGGATTATAACCACAATCCCATCACCCCCTTTTTTTTTCTTCCTTTTCCTTTGTCAGTCTTTCTGTTTGTTTGTTTTTGTTTTTATACTGTATAAATCTTATTCTTGGGGTTCATTTTGGCTGGGTTTTTCCTTCTTTCTTTTTCTTTTGTCAGTCTATTTGTTTATTTGTTTATAAATCTTACTATTGGGGCTCATTTTGGCTGGTTTGTTGTTGTTGTTGTTGTTTTTCACTTTTCTCTCTTTTCATTGGTGACTTCCAATTGCTTTGAAACTTTCCAGGGTGGACCTTGCCTGGATGGTGGTTGATATTTCCAGCTATATATCTACTCAACCACCTCTTACCAGAATGACTAGGAAGAGGAAGCCCTAACAGAGGAAAAATTCAATGGCTGTGACCTCTGCTGCAGAACTATTGGATATGGACATAAGCAAGACATTGGAAATAGAATTCAGGGTAACAGTTATCCAGACTATGGCTAGGTTGGAGAAAACCATTAGTGGCAACATAGAATCTCTAAGGGCAGAATAAAAACTGACCTGGCAGAACATAGAAATGCTATCAATGAGATCCAATCTAATCTAAATATCCTAACAGCTAGGGTAAATTAGGTATAAGTTTGAACTGTTGATGTAGAAAGCAAATTGGTAGAAAAGAAGGATCAGGAAAAGACCTGTAACAAACATCTTCAAAGACATGAAAACAGAATTAGGGAAATAAATGATGTCATGAAACATTACAATGTCAGAATTATTGGGATCCCTGAGGGAGTGGAGAGAGAGAGAGAGGACTAGAATATGTTGTTGAGCAAATTCTAAAAGAGACTTCCCTTAATCTGGGGAGTGGAACAAGTATTCATGTCTTAGAGGCAGAGAAGACACCCTCCAAAATAAGTGAGGATAGAAAGACCTCCAGCCATGTAATTGTGAAATTCACAAATCATAATTTCAGAGAAATTATCTTTTGGAGAGCTGAGGGGAAGAGATTCATTACATACAGAGGGAGGGCCATAAGAATAACATCATACCTGTACACAGAAACCTGGCAAGCCAGAAAGGGCTGGCAGACATATTCAGGGTACTAAAGGAGAAGAACATGCAGCCAATACTTTATCTGGCAAGGCTTATATGCAGAATGGATAGAGACATAAAGAGCTTCCAAGACTGGCAAAGACTAAAAAATTATGTGATCACCAAGCCAGCACTATAAGAAATATTAAGGGGTGTTCTATAAAAGAAGAAAGAGCCCAAGAGTGATATAGAAGAGAAAAACAGAGACAATCTATAGAAAAAAGGTCCTCACAGGCAACATGGTAACAATAAAAACATATCTTTTAATAATTACTCTCAATAAGAACAGCTTAAATGCTCCCATAAAATGGAAAAGTGTTGCAGATTGGAAAATAAGAAAAGATCCATCCATATACTATCTACAAGAGACATATTGTGAACCTAAATATATATCCAGACTGAAAGTGAAGGGATAGAGAACCATCTTTTATGCCAATGGGCTTCAAAAGGAAGATGGGGTAGCCATTCTCATATCAGACAAATTAGATTTTAAGCTAAAGACTGTAGTCAGAGATACAGAAGGGCACTACATCATTCTTAAAAGATATATCCATTAATAAGATCTAACAATTGTAAATATTTATGTCCCCAACATGGGAGCAGCCAACTACATAAGTCAACTGTTAATCAAAATAAAAAGACATATTGATAAGAATACATTAATTGTAGGGGATCTTAACACACCACCCTCATTAATAGACAGGTTATCTAAGCAGGAAATCAACAAAAAAATAAAAGCTTTGAATGACACATTGGACCAGATGGACCTCATAGATATATACAGAACATTCCACCCTAAAACAACAGAATACTCATTATCCTCGAGTGCAGATGGAAATTTCTCCATAATAGAATACTGGGTCACAAATCAGGTTTCAACCAATACCAAAAGATTGAGATGATTCCATGCATATACTCAGACCACAAAACTTTGAAACTGGAACTCAATCACAAGAAAAAGTTTGGAAGAAATTTGAACACTTGGAAGCTAAAGACCATCCTGTTCAATAATCTTTGGATCAACCAAAATATCAAAGAAGAACTTAAATAATTCATTGAAACTAATGAGAATGAAGACATATTGGTCCAAAACCTATGGAATATGGCAAGGCAGTCCTAAAGGAGAAATACATAGCCATCCAAGCCTCACTCAAAAACAAAACAAAACAAAACAATCCTGAATACACCAGCTCTTTTTACACCTTAAAGAACTGGAGAATCAACAACAAATTAAGTCTACCCCACACATGAGAAGGGAAATAATTAAGATTAGAGCAGAGATCAGTGAAATAGAAACCATAGATATAGTAGAATACATCAACAAAACTAGAAGCTGGTCCTTTGATGGACTGTACATTAAAAAGATTATTCATGGGTGCCTGGATGGCTCAGTGGGTTAAACCTCTGCCTTCAGCTCAGGTCATGATCTCAGGGTCCTGGGATTAAGGCCCGCATTGAGGGGGTCTCTGCTCAGTGGGGAGCCTGCTTTCTCCTCTCTTTCTCTATGCCTGCCTCTCTGCATACTTGTGATCTCTCTCTCTCTCTCTCTCTGTTTCAAATAAATAAAAATAAAAAATCTTTAAAAAAAATAAATAAAATGATTATTCACTAGGACTAGGTGGGATTTATCCTTGGGATGCAATGTGGTTCAACATTGCAAATCAATCAATGTGATAGACCAAATCAATAAGATAAGAGAAAAACTACACAGTCCTCTCAATTGAAGGAGAAAAAGCATCTCACAAAATACAGCATCTTTCTGGATTAAAAATCTTTAGAGTGGGGCGCCTGGGTGGCTCAGAGGGTTAAAGCCTCTGCTTTTGGCTCAGGTCATGATCCTAGGGTCCTGGAATTGAGCCCCGCATCCGGCTGTCTCCTTGGCAGGGAGCCTGCTTCCTCCTCTCTCTCTCTGCCTGTCACTCTGCCTACTTGTGATACCTCTCTGTCAAATAAATAAATAAAATCTTTAAAAAATATATCTTTAGAGTATAGGTATGTAGGGAATATTCACCAACTTCAAAAAATCCATCTATGAAAAGCTCAAAGCAAATAACATTCTAAATGGGGAAAAGCTGAGACACTTCCCATTGAGATCAGGAACACAACAGGATTCCCACTCTCGCTACTATTACTCAACATAGTACTAGAAGTTCTAGCAACAGGAATCAGACAACAAAAAGAAATAAAAGGTATTCAAATTGGCAAACAAGAAGTCAAACTCTTTCTCTTTGCAGATGACATGATCCTTTATGTGGAAAACTCAAAAGTCTCCACCTCCTAGTTACTAGAACTCATACAGCAATTCAGTGATTTCAATACACAGAAATCACTTGCTTTCTTATACACTAACAATGAAACTGTAGAAAGGGAAATTAGAGAATCAATTCAGTTTACAATAGCATCATAGACCATAAGATACCTTGGAATAAACCTAACCAAAGAAGTAAATGATCTATACTTGAGGAACTACAGAACATGCATGAAAGAAATTGAAGAAGACACAAAAAGATGGGAAAATTTTCCATGCTCATGGATCAGAAGAATAAATACTGTTAAAATATCTATGCTGCCCCAGAGCAATCTATACTTTCAATACCATCCTGATCAAAATACCATAGGCATTTTTCAAAGTCCTGGAACAAGTTAGCCTAAATTCTATGGAACCAGAAAAGACCCCAAATTGCTAAGGAAATGTTGAAAAAGAAAAACAAAACTGGGGACATCACGTTCCCTGATTTCAAGCTTTATTACAAAGCTGTGATCACCTAGACACCATGGTACTGGCACAAAAACAGACACATAGACCAATGGAACAGAGTAAAAAGTCCAGATATGGACCCGCAACTCCATGGTTAAATAATCTTTGACAAAGCAGGAAAAACTTACAGAGGAAAAAAAGACAGTCTCTTCAATAAATGGTTCTCAGAAAATTGGACAGCTATATACAGAAGAATGAAACTTGACTATTCTCTTACACAAAACACAAAGATAAACTCAAAATCGATGAAAGACCTCAATCTGAGGCAGGAATCTATCAAAATCCTAGAGGAGAACATAGACAGTAACTCTTCATCATCAGTCACAAACAACTTCCTTCAAGACACGTCACCAAAGGCGAGGGAAACAGAAGTGAAAATGAAGTTTTGGAACTTCATCAAAATCAAAAGCTTCTGCACAGGAAAGAAAATAGTCAACAAAACAAAAAGGCAACCCATGGAATGGGAGAAGATATTTGTAATTGACACCAAAATAGTGTAGAGATTCCTCAAGTAATTAAAAATAGAGCTACCCTATGACCCTGCCATTGCACTACTGGGTATTTCCCCCAAAGATACAGATGCAGTGAAAAGAAGGGCCATCTGAACTCCCAGTGTTTATAGCAGCAATGGCCACAGTCACCAAGCTGTGAAAAGATCAAAGATGCTCATCAACAGATGAATGGATAAAGAGGATATGAAAGGATGAATACCCAACTTTTTTTTTTTTAAAGATTTTATTAATTTGACAGAGAAAGAGCAAGTAGGCAGAGAGGCAGGCAGAGAGAGAAAGAGATGGGGAAGCAGGCTCCCGGCTGAGCAGAGAGCCTGATGTGGGGCTTGATTCCAGGATCCTGAGATCATGACCTGAGCTGAAGGCAGAGGTTTAACCCACTGAGCCACTCAGGTGCCCCGAATACCCAACTTTTATATCAACATGGACAGGACTGGAGGAGATTATGCTGAGTGAAATATATCAAGCAGAGAGAGTCCATTATCATTTTTCACTTACCTGTGGAGCATAAGGAATAACAAGGAAGACACTGAAACTTGGAGAGGAGACGTGGGTTGGGGGAGATTGGAGGGGGAAACAAACCATGAGAGACTGTAACTCTGAGAAACAAACTGAAGGTTTTGGAGGGGAGGGGAGTGGAGGGTTGGGTGAGCCTGGTGGTGGTATTGGGAGGCATGTATTGCATGGAACACAGGGTGTAATACATAAACAATGAATCTTGGAACATTGAAAAAATAAAATAAAAATTTAATAAATAAATAAGTAAAAATAAAAATCTTTATTAGTTCTAAATGAATTCAGTAAAACTCATAGGATGTAAAAGAAACACATTAAAAACAGTTGTGTTTTTATACAATAACACTAAAAAGTAAAATATCTAGGAATTTTTTTTTTATTAAGTTCAATTAGTCAGTGTATAGGCATCATTAGTTTTTGATGCAGCGTTCAGTGACTCATTAGTTGCATATACCACCAGTGCTAAATTTAGCCAAGATGGTAAAAGATGTTTACAATGAAAATTTTAAGAAAATTCACTAGGAAATCTCTAAGAAAATAATTCAAAAATTTAGTAAAAATTGTTTATTGTTAAATATCTATTTAACCAAAGAAAAATTGATAAGTAGAAGAAGGGGGAAAAAAAGACAAATAAAAATAAATAATGAAATGGCCATTTACTGTAATTGCCTTATCAGAAATAACTTCAAATGATACAGATTAGACACCAATAAAAGGAGATTGACAAAACCTTGGCTTAATTTTGTTTATAAAATAATTTAGATATAGAGATATATTTTAGACTAAAAGACTCAATATATGAAGCTAATGTATATTGAAATTAAACTCGGAAGAAGAAATCACTACACCCATGTACACACACACAGACACATACACACATACACAAATAGATGCAAAAAAAAAAAGTTCTTAACAAAATTATTAGAAACTGAATCCAGAAATATATGAAAAGAACTATAAACCAGAACTAGTGATATTTTTGTTATGTTGTTCTAATGTTTGTAAAACAATCAGTGATAACTAGAGATAATAATAAAAGTTGATTTTAGTAGAGTGGTATGAGCAAATGGGAGGAACCACCAAATTATTTATTCCTCCATAAGAAAACTCTCCAAAAAAAAAAAAAAAAAATCACCAGAAACTATGCAAACTAACTTTGTAGGAGATTTTGCAAACAAATAGAGATTTAAAGCACCAAAGGAAAGACTCAATCAAGAAAAGCATATCAAAATTGCAAAAACGTTTTGTAAGGTTTTGCTCACACTCACCACCCACACAGTATGCTGTCAGTCTTGGTCTTAAGTGGCAGCAGTCTGGCTACCAGAAAACCCACCGATTGGAGGAAGAAAGTAGAGTAGACCTTATTTACAAATGACTGTGCACCTCTGTTCAAACCTGACTGGGAAGTAGTTGAAGGACTGACTTATTTATCTCCCGTTTAACCAGTAAAGCAGATAGGAAAAGTAGATAGAACTGTTTATTAAGCTATGGGGGAACTACAAACCTATAGGTGCAGAGGCAAGATTCTAAGTGAAGACATACAATAGACCATGAAAGGCCCAGAGGAAAAATTAGGATGAAGCCCATTGGTAAATTAAGACATTCAAAAGCAGCTACATGTATGGAATAATTTAGAAATTCATGCAGTTACCTGCACACTCAAGTAGAATGCATAGTCAGAAAAGCCCTGAGAAGACCTGGAACTTTCACCTTAGGTGATATCTAGATTCATAGAAAACCTAGGTAATTCATGAAAATTTGACCCAGCACAAAGCCAGTCTGATTTCTCTCAGCTGTCAGCTCCTGACATTAGGAGAAAACTCTATAAAAATCATTAGCTGAGGGGCACCCGGTGGCTCAGTTTGTTGTGTCTGACTCTGGACTTCAGCTCAGGTCATCATGTCAGGATTGTGAGATTGAGTCTCTCATCAGGCTCCACGGTGAGTGCAGAGCCTATTTAAGATTGTCTCTCTACCCCCCCAACCTAAGATTCTCCCTCTACCCCCTCACCACTTCTCAACCTCTCTAAAAATAAAAATAAATAAATAAATAAATAATAAAAGCAAGGCTCTTCTGATTATAAATTACAAAAAGGAAATACTTTTTTTTCTTTTTTATTTCAATTCAATTAATTAGCATTAATGCATTATTAGTTTCAGAGGTAGAGTCAGTGATTCATCAGTCTTATATAATGTCCAGTGCTCATTATATTTAAAAAAAAAAATAGCTGAACATGAGCTGAGGGAACATAGATTTCAGTGAACACACATGACCAGGGATATTTCTTACAAAAATAGTTTGGAAAAGTTTCAGAATAAATAAACTATTGTAACCTTCAACATTTTTTTTTTAATTCAGCAAGTCCTGGTATTATAGACTGAATGTATCCAACCCCCACCAAATTCATGTTGAAGGTAATATTTGGAGATGGGGTCTTTGGGATGTAATTAGTGTTTGATTACAGCATTATAGTGGAGCACTCATGATGAGGTTAATGGCTTTATTCAAAGAAGAGAAAGAGCTCTCTACTTCACATACCAATTGAAGACCCCATCTCCAAATATTACCTTCAATACCAGGACTTGCTGGTCATGTGTGTTCACTGAAATCTATGTTCCCTCAGCTCATGTTCAGCTGAGGCACGAATTCAGTAAAGCCACAGGATAAAAAAATCAACATGAACTGGCGATTCACAAACATGTACCCCTGGGGATAATAATATGTTATATGTTTATTTTAAAAAATAAATAAATTTTTAAAAAATTTTTAAAAAACCAACATACAGGGGAGGAGTCAAGATGGCAGAGAAGTAGCAGGCTGAGACTACTTCAGCTAGCAGGAGATCGGCTAGATAGCTCATCTAAAGATTACAAACACCTGCAAATCCATCAGCAGATCGAAGAGAAGAAGAACAGCAATTCTGGAAACAGAAAAACAACCACTTTCTAAAAGGTAGTACTGGCGGAGACCTGAATCCAAACCATCCGGAAGATAGACCCTGGGGGGAGGGGCCGGCTCCTGGCAAGCGACAGAGCAACGGAGCACAAAATCAGGACTTTTAAAAGTCTGTTCCACTGAGGGACATCGCGCCAGAGGCTAAACCGGGGCGAAGCCCACGTGGGGTCAGCGTGGCCTCAAGTCCCTCAGGGTCACAGAACGATCTGGGGTGTCTGAGTGTTGCAGAGCTTGCAGGTATTGGAACGGGAAAGCCAGCTACAGAGACAGAGCCAACAGTAAGCTCACAGCTCGGTGTTACCTTGAACCAGCCACAGGCTCGGTGAGCTCGGAGCACGGCCAGAGGTCAGGAGATGGGAGTAACTGGGCGCTGTTCTATGAGGGCGCACTGAGGAGTGGGGCCCCAGGCTCTAGGCTCCTCCGGGCCAGAGAACAGGAGGCCGCCATTTGTATTCCCGTCATCTGGAACTCTACAGAAAGTGCTCAGGGAACAAAAGCTCCTGAAAGCAAACCCGAGCGGATTACTCACCCCAGACCCTGGTAAGGGCGGTGCAATTCCGCCTGGGGCAAAGACACTTGATAATCACTACACCAGGCCCCACCCCCAGAAGATCAACAAGAAATCCAGCCTAGACCAAGTTCACCTACCAAGGAGTGTGGTTTCAATCCAAGGAGAGCAGCAGAATTACAGAGGAGGAGAAAGCAAAGCACGAAACTCACGGCTTTCTCCCTGTGAGTTTTTTTAGTCTTGCAGTTAATTTAATTTTTTTCTTTTTCATTTTTTTTTAACCTTGCCTTCTGGTAAAATTATTTTATTAAACTTTTACCCTTTTCTTTTTTAACGTTTTTTAACTAGTTTATCTAATATACATATATATTTTTATATTATTCTTTATTCATTTTCTTTTTTGTTTTAATTCTTTTTTCTTTACTTTTTTTTTTCTTTATTCCTTTTTGAACCCCTTTTTATCCCCTTTCTCCCCCACCTCACAATTTGGGACCTCTTCTGATTTGGTGAAAGCATATTTACCTGGGGCTGTTGCCACACGTTTAGTATTTTACTTGCTCCTTCATATACTCTTATCTGGATAAAATGACAAGATGGAAAAATTCACCACAAAAAAAAA
>NC_081559.1:111492393-111499493 GCF_022355385.1 Mustela nigripes | reverse complement strand
TCAAGCGGAGAAAGCCAACTATCATATGATCTCCCTGATATGAGGAAGTGGTGATGCAACATGGGGGCTTAAGTGGGTAGAAGAAGAATCAATGAAACAAGATGGAATTGGGAGGGAGACAAACCATAAGTGACTCTTAATCTCACAAAACAAACTGAGGGTTGCTGGGGGGAGGAGGGTTGGGAGAAGGGGTTTGGATTATGGACATTGAGGAGGGTATGTGCTTTGGTGAGTGCTGTGAAGTGTGTAAACCTGGTGATTCACAGACCTGTACCCCTGGGGATAAAAATATATGTTTATAAAAAATAAAAAATAAATAAAAAATACCAACATACAGAAACATACAGAAATCTGCATGTTATAAAGAGATGAAGCAGACAAAAGAGTAATCAGTGACTCAGTCCTATTTATCATTGAACCCAAAACCATAAGGTACCCCAAAATAATCCTAATAAAAGAGGTAAAAGATCTGTACTCTGTAAACTATAGAACACTGATGTAAGAAATTGATGATGACACAGAGAAATAGGAAGACAGTCCATGCCCATGGATTTGAACAAACATTGTTAAAATGCCTATACTAACTAAAGCAAACTACACATTTAATGCAAGCCCTATCAAAATACCACCATCATTTTTCACAGAGCCAGGACAAACAATCTCAAAATTTGTGTGAAACCACAAAAGACCCAGGATAGACAAGGCAATCCAGAAAAGTAAAAGAAAATTTGGAGGTATCAAAATTATGCACTTCAAGTTATATTACAAAGCTGTAGTGATCAAGACTACAAAAATAGACACATAGATCAATGGAACAGAATTTAAAACCAGAAATAAACCCACAACTATATGAGCAATTAATCTTTGACAAAGCAGGAAAGAATATCCAATGGAAAAAAGATAGTCTCTTCAACAAATGGTGTTGGGGAAACTGTATAGCAACATGCAAAAGAATGAAAGTGGACCACTTTCTAACACCATACATAAAAATAAATTCAAAATGGATGAAAGACCTAAATGTGAGACAGGAAGCCATCAAAATCCCAGAAGAGAATATAGACAGCAACCTCTTTGACATTGGCTGGAGCAACTTCTTACTAGATATTTTTCCTGAGGCAAGGGAAACAAAAGTAAATATGAATTTTGGGACTTCATGAAAATAAAACGTTTTATTTGCAACAATGTGGATGACCTAGAGAATATTGTTCTAAGCAAAATAAGTCAGAAAAAG
The DNA here is from genome assembly GCF_022355385.1 of Mustela nigripes. Taxonomy (NCBI): domain Eukaryota; kingdom Metazoa; phylum Chordata; class Mammalia; order Carnivora; family Mustelidae; genus Mustela; species Mustela nigripes. The sequence continues at coordinate 111,498,262 of NC_081559.1, read as the reverse complement.
ACAAATACCATGTGATTTCACTCATATGTATAATTTAAGAAACAAAACAAATGAACATAGATTAAAAAGTGAGAGAGAGAGAGAGAGACCAGGAAACAAACTCAACTGTAAAGATGTTACCAGAGGGGAGGTCCATAGGGAGATAGGTTAATTAGGTGATGGGAGTTAAGGAATGTACTTGTGATGAGCACTGGGTGTTGTATGGAAGTGATGAATCACTAAGTTCTATACCTGAAACTAATGCTACATTGTATGTTAACTAGCTGGAACTTAAATAAAAACTTGAAAAACAAAACAAAGCAAATAATATAAAAATAAAATAAATTGGGCTCCTGGGTGGCTTAGTGGGTTAAGCCGCTGCCTTCGGCTCAGGTCATGATCTCAGGGTCCTGGGATCTAGTCCTGCATCAGGCTCTCTGCTCAGCAGGGAGCTTGCTTCCTCCTCTCTCTGCCTGCCTCTCTGCCTACTTGTGATCTCCCTCTGTCAAATAAATAAATAAAATCTTTAAAAAATAAATAAATAAAATAAAATAAAATAAATCATACTAAAATAATAAAATAAAATAAGTAAAATAAAATGCATGTGCTAATAATCACACAGCTGAAGACTCAAGGCACCCTTTGCAGCTCTCTTGAACACTCTTGATGTGACTCTATCTCCCCTTTTTTGGTACCCTATCCTGCTAATCTAGCAACTTCAGGCTCCCTGGACTCCCGGAGTTTTCTCCTTAACTTAGAGCAGCTACTGGACTTCACTTAACCTGGGTTTACCCTTCAAATGGCTGTGGTTTTTTGTTTGTTGTTGTTGTTGTTGTTGTTGTTGTTGTTGTCGTTGTTGTTGTTTGGTAATAGTATGGAAAAGCTATTGCTTTTTTTACTTATTATGCTTTCACACTCATTACCCCTACATTCCTGACTTTGGTTGGATTGATCATGTTTTCTTTGTCCTACTTTCCCCTGATAATGGCCTTTGTTTATTGAGAAGTTCTCAGCTGTGTGCTCATGCTTCATCTTGAGGATCCATGCAGTCTGTCTGTGAGGTTCATCCATGTACAGTCCTGTGTTCAGGAAGGGTAATATGTGCCAGCAGCCATCCAATCCATGGTAACAGCTTGAATCTGGACAGTCCATGCTTTATTCCAGCCCCAGAAATGGAAGACTTTAGTGAATCTGACTTGGCATGAATGAGAGGAAATTTGGAGGAAGGCCACTCTCCAACAACTGCCCACCTTCATGTTCACCCCAGGTCCCCTAACACACTGCACACTCATGCCCTCTTGTTGAATCATCATTATCTTCCCCACAGTGGCTATTCCAAACCCATCTACACACTTCAAGATTTCTAACTCTACCTTCCTTCCCAAGCTGCCTCTTAGTAATTGAACTTCCCTAGCTGAAGAGACATAACTCTCCCACATGAAATTGCCCCAAATCTTTTTCACTCTGTCGCTATGAATTTAATTCAGCTGGAAAGAAATTTCCATCAGACTCTGCCAAATGAGTACTTTTTCTACTGTCAGTCCTCATGGTAATCTCATTGTAGGTGTGAGACTTCCAGCCACAGTCACCTTCCCAGTGGGATAACACAGATAGAAGCCTGAGCACTAGGTCGAGGGTTCTACAGCTGTGAGGCACGAGAAAAGACCCTCTCCTCCTTAAAGACCCTCGTCCTTAAGTAGGACAAGAGGAACCATTTTGGATAAAGATTTTAGCAGTTATGATCATTTTTCTCAGCAATTCCTAATACTACTTTCTGCTCAAAGATTCTATTTGATGCTAATACCCAAATCTGAAACTGCTACTCAGATGCTTTTCTATTTTTTGGTATTAATTAGAATTAGAAAACACTGATTTACCATTCTCTATACAAAAAGCATTTAAAATCATACAAAAATAATTTTCAATATGTGATTTGTGCTAAACAAGAAAGAATTTAAAAATATATGATAATATAAAGAGAGAAAAAAATAGTCCAAATCCCACCCCCACGTCCAGAATAACCACTATTAACATTCTGGTGTTTCCACCTATTTCTGTGTCTGACTGTCCATGTGTGCAGTTATACATGAATTGAGTACAGGCCGTGTTTGCCTGTTAAGTCAGCACTTCTCTGTGAAAAGCATTCCACACCCATACAGGGAGATGCATGAACCAGTTGGTAATAGAAGGCTTTTAAGTCACACACTGTGTCTTGATATCTTTTATGCCTGTGGGTGTTATAGAGAAAGTTATCTCTAAATTCCCTGCAGAAGTTCTGGAAATATATTTTCATTCTTATTCTAGGTTTGTTTTAAACCAGAAGATCCTGTGAACTGTGAGTTACCAATTATGGGTATTTTAGGAAGCAGTAAGTTAAGATCTTACATCAGACACCACCTGCAACTGAAAATAAACCAATCCACTCCCCCCACCCCAATTTTGGCTTCTCAAGCTCCAAAAGAGTGTGTGTAAGAAATACAGGAGAAAGGAGCAGGGAAGAAAAAAAGAAAGGGTGAATGTGATCTCCAAGAAAACATTACCAACTGTGCTACTTTGTGTTAAAAAGAGAGTTCTTGGTACAAAGTGGGACTGAAGTGAGGCAAGAGAGACACAAGCCTTGAGCACAAAATTTAAGGGAGTGTCAAAAAAATGTATGAATACTATTTCAACACAGAATTCAAAATTAATCCAAAAAAATCCATGAGGAAAAGATCATTTTTTTTTTTTTAAAGATAGGATTGGGGGAACCTGAGTGGCTCAGTTGTTAAGCATCTGCCTTCGGCTCAGTTCATGATCTCAGAGTCCTGAGATGGAGCCCTCCCTTCAGGCTCCCTGCTCAGTGAGGAGTCTACTTCTCCCTCTCCCATTCCCCCTGTTTGTGTTCCCTCTCTAGCTGTGTTTCTCTCTGTCAAATAAATAAGTAAATCTTAAAATTTAAAAAAAAATTGAAAAAAGGTAAGATCATTAATAGATCAATGACAAGCTACATTGCAGCCTGGGACAAAGGAAAAAAAAAATTCCGCTGACCCTATGATTTTTGTACTCATTCTGATTTTTTAAAAAATTAAATTAAATTAAACTTATTTTGATTTCTGAGTTTTTCAGCACTCTCTTAAATTTTGCATCCAAGCAAGAACCCCACTGTCCTTTCCTAGCCCATGCATTGTCCATGATGTGCATTAAAAGCAGCAACCTTCTCAGACACTGAGGTTCTATTTCCAAATACTGGCTCAGAACCTAACCCCTGAGTGATCTGGAAAACACCTATGAGCAAAGGAGATGGAATGGACCAGGTCACAGCTACATCTCCTTCCAACTCAAACACTAATGCTCTACACTAATGAGAATGTTCTTCAAAACCACATCTTGAAACAGCCAAACAAGGAGGAAAAATGGTTTCTCTTGCATCATAAAAAGAAAATGAAATAAATAGCATGGTGTTAACCCCTTGTATAACAACTCTTCTCAAAAGAAATATATTTATTTTAAAAGTTTTAAGTTGAAACTTTCCCTCACAATATATTTTTTTCTTGCTTTTGCTTAATGTTGAACATAATCCCCAAACCCTGGGCATTTGGAGTTAATAATAGCATATCATTTCATTGATAATTATTCAGTGTTCCCTGCACTGCCTGCACAGGTCCTTCAATACCTCTTTACAGTGCATCAAGTGTAGCAATAATGATCCTGCAGCCATTCATTGTTTTAACAGTCTCTGGGAGGGTCCTGCCAACACCAGTGCTGACCACTTGTTCATCCAGCCCAAGGTACATGGGGCATTATCACTCTGAGGTTCTCAGTAGCAAATTGTAGCACTCTTGTTTACTGACGAACAGGGAGGTTCCAAATGCATTGTTGCTCATGAGAGTTAAAGTAGTAAATTGTCAATATTACTCAAGGTAAATTTGGGGTTATCCCTATAAAATAGATCTTACAAAACTAATTCCCTTTTTTGCAGCTGTGTTTTTCTGAATAATGGCAAAGAGAAGAGACAATGCTGGCATACATAATCCTGAGATCCTATGAAGGGTATGACTAATCAGATTGCTATGATGCTTCCTTCCCATCTCTGGGAGTGCTGTGCATTTGAACAATATATATCATTTCATCAAGGCAGAAACAGAAAGCTTGAAATTGGCCAATTAATTTATCATATTCATGCAGCTTGACCAAAAGAGTCTGACCTGGCACTAGATGGCAGATTTTTGGAGTTTCTTTTCATCAAGCCAGTGAGAAAAGAAGGCTACTGCCTGCTTGAGGATATGTTAAGGACCCAATCTTCTCTGCAGAGTTGTTTATAAGCAGACATCCCTGAGGCAAAGATGCCAATCTTAAATACAACTAAAGATCTACTTCCTTTAGAGCAGGGCCTGAGTGTAATGGCTCATATCCCACAGATTTATCTAGACTAATTCTGTACTAAATACTGCAAGATGCTGTGAAAAAAACAGGATGAGACCCAGCCCTTACACTTGGACTTCCCTTCCAGTGAGTCCATTTGCAGTAATCAGTGAGGATTATGGGACTATGTTAGAAAAACATAGTTTCCTGTGCATCAGGTATGATCTCCATTCAGGAGGGTGCATGTAAGTGAGACAAAAGAAGGTGAGAACAAAGGGGTCTAGGCAGAGGCAACAGGGTGAGAAAAGTCATATGAGCAGATGGTCTCTTATTTTCCTCTGTATTATCATGACCTGGAATGCTGTTTTGTACCAAGTACATGAGTTTTGTTGAATATGTGAAACAAAGCAGAAATGCCACCAGTGGAATATGTCAGAATCATTTTCCATATAAATTTTAAATGCTGTTAGCAACTGAAAATGTGTATTTACCTACTGAATCAGACATCTTTGCCTGGCAAGGACATTTTCTCCTTTGGGCTCACCTCCAGTACTGTCCACCTATCTGCCTACCAGTCCTTCCTTCCTTTCACTCTACAGAAGGAATACAGAAGAATGAAATGCCATGGAGACTGGGATCTATAATTCAAGGGTTTGGATTAGTGAAGTAATCTCACTTTCAATTCAGTGAGTGATTTACTGAGAGACTATGAAAACTTGGATGTGAACTGGATTGTCAGATCAACTTTATACCTACTGGGACCTTATTAGAAATAAGTACAAGGCAGAAAGTTTAGGAACTAACCTCCAAACACATCTCCTCTTATAGGTATTCTATTCCTCTTCTGTTATCCCCATCCTGCTCCAACATTTTAATATTAAAAACAATGGATACTGAAATACTCTGATCAATTGTTCTAAAGTTTATAAATGCTTACATTCTATTTCTGTACTTGTCTCATGCCAGTGAAGTGACCCTCCCCAGTTTGGGGGCAAGTAATAGTCAACAGACCACATCAGAGCAGCACTGCTCTCTAGGGTGTCTGGGTGCTAGAGTTAGAGGAACTGACTCTGAATGTGGCACCTGAGAAGGGTAGCCACTATAGCTTAATTGTTGAGTAAATGAATACACCAAAGATAACAGAAATTGGGATTGATTGAAACTTAAACTTAAATATGCAAACTCATTCCAAGCTCCTTTCTGTCTGCCTCTCTGTTGACAAAGATGTCTTATAGGTAGAACATTTAAATACATTGTTACATCATTTTACCTGCTTCTAAAAACATCCTACTATTTTAGAAGGCAGAGTTTATACAATTACAATTATGTGTCTTTCTTCTTTAGCGAGTTTGCAATCATCTGGCCTCTATCTATGAAGGGAAGGAGCCAATTAGTGTTTTTTTTTTATTTAATTTTTTATTTTTGATAAACATATATTTTTATCCCCAGGGGTACAGGTCTGTGAATCACCAGGTTTACACACTTCACAGCACTCACCAAATCACATACCCTCCCCAATGTCCATAATCCCACCCCCTTCTCCCAAACC
>NC_081559.1:111438975-111482387 GCF_022355385.1 Mustela nigripes | reverse complement strand
AATGGCTAAAATCAACAAGTCAGGAAATGACAGATGCTGGCGAGGATGCAGACAAAGGGGAACCCTCCTCCACTGTTGGTGGGAATGCAAGCTAGTGCAACCACTCTGGAAAACAGCATGGAGGTTCCTCAAAATGTTGAAAATAGAACTTCCCTATGACCCAGAAATTGTGCTACTGGGTATTTATCCTAAAGATACAAATGTAGTGGTCCAAAGGGGCATGCGCACCCGAATGTTTATAGCAGCAATGTCCCCAATAGCCAAAGTATGGAAAGAACCTAGATGTCCATCAAGAGATGAATGGATCAAGAAGATGTGGTATATATACACAACGGAATACTATGCAGCCATCAAAAGAAATGAAATCTTGCCATTTGCAACAACATGGATGGAACTAGACCGTACCAATGCTTAGCGAAATAAGTCAAGCGGAGAAAGCCAACTATCATATGATTTCCCTGATATGAGGAAGTGGTGATGCAACATGGGGGCTTAAGTGGGTAGGAGAAGAATCAATGAAACAAGATGGGATTGGGAGGGAGACAAACCATAAGTGACTCTTAATCTTACAAAAAAAACTGAGGGTTGCTGGTGGGACGGTGGTTGGGAGAAGGTGGGGTGGGGTTATGGACATTGGGGAAGGTATGTGCTTTGGTGAGTGCTGTGAAGTGTGTAAACCTGGCGATTCACAGACCTGTTACGCTGGGGATAAAAATACATGTTTATAAAAAAAAATTAAAAAATTAAAAAAAATAAATTAATTAAAAACAAAACACACAAGGCAGGAGGCTGTGGGAGTATCAGTCTTTGGCAATCCACACAATTGCTGTTACTGTTGCTCATTGGCCATACACATTCTTTGTAACTTATAAGTGCTTTGTAATTTTGGTTGGTCTTCTAGTGTACTGTTTGTTTTATTTTCCAGTCCTGCCAAGAATAACAGAATTCTTTATTTAATAAAAAAAGACACCAAAATATTGTCTTTTTGAAAATGTTAATGGAAGTGTTAGTTGTCAGTGCACGTGCTTCAACAACTTGACCCCCAGTTCATGAAAGAATGAGACTGGAGCTGAAAGAATAATTGCTTTATTACTAAAAGTGGACACAGAAAAGGATATATAACCAGGGTTACCATACCTAGCTGCCATATGGAGGGAGTAAATAATAAATGCTTTTTTCATTTGGAAAATGTTAATGGGTTAGCAATTTCCACCTGTATAGGAATTAGTATGTGGGAGAATCACTGAAGAGATAAGATTCTGAGGAGGAATGGGAAAAATGCCTTGTCAATTAAGGTAAGCAGGATTGGAGGAGATAAATTGGGTAACACAGTTCCAGGGCAAAAATATTTTGGGGTCTGTGGAAACACAGCTGACTGATGAAAAGCAGATACCCCACCTCTATTTCCCCCACCCTCTCTGAAATTGGACTATGCCAACATTCTATGTTGAAGACCTGCCCTGGTTCTATGTTGACCTTGGATTATTATCTAAACCCCTCATCCTCATCCTCCTCCCTAGTCATATACTCTGCACCAAACACATACTCTGCCCCAATATATTAGTTTTTCAATATATTCACAGATATGTGCAATCATCACCACAGTCAACTCTAGAACAGTTTCATGAAATGTTATAGACTTTTAGCCATAACCTCCTCAAATGACCCACTCTACCTTCAGCCCTTAGTAACCATTCATCTATTTCCTGTCATTATAGATTTCCCTGTTCTGGACATATCATATGAAGAAAATCATATAATATGTTATCTTCTATGACTGGCTTCTTTCATTTAGCATGTGTTCAAGTTTCATGCATGTGGTAGCATGTATCAATAATTCATTCTCTCTTTTTCTCATTATCTTTATATTTTTCTTCATTCATTTTTATAACTGAATACTATTTTATTGTATAGATACACCATATATCTCTTACCCATTCATCAGTTGACAAGCATTTATGTTTCTTACATCTTTTGGCTATTAAAAATAACACTGCTATAAACGTGAAAGGTTTTGTGTAGACATAGTGTTACTTCTCTCAGGTATATAAGTGGGGTGGAATTGCTGTGCCACATATTAACTCTGTACTTGATCATTTGAGTAATTGCCATACTGTTTTCTAAGGTAGCTATACCATTTTGCATTCCTACCAGCAGGGATTCTCCTCTTCATCACCAACACTTGCTGACTTTTTTTTTTAGTTCTAGTCATCCTAGTGGGTGTGAAAATTAGTGTCTCACTGAAGTTTCTATTTGCATTTTTGTGATGACTAATGAAGTTGCACATCTTTTCATGTGCTTATTGGCCACTTCTGTATTTTCCTTGGAGAAGTGTCTATTCAGATTCTTTGTGCACTTTTTTTTTTAAAGATTTTATTTATTTATTTGACAGAGAGAGAGATCACAAGCAGACAGAGAGTCAGGCAGAGAGAAAGGGGGTAGCAGGCTCCCTGCTGAGCAGAGAGCCCAATGTGGGGCTCGATCCCAGGACCCTGAGATCATGACCTGAGCCAAAGGCAGCAGCTTAATCCACTGATCCACCTAGGAGCTCCCTCTTTGTACACTTTTTAATGGATTAATCCACTGATCCACCTAGGAGCTCCCTCTTTGTACACTTTTTAATGGCATTGTCATTTTAATACTGACTTGAAAGAATCATGTATATATTTTGGATACATGTTGTTTTTCAGATATATGATTTGCAGATATTTTCTTCCATCTGGTAGGTTGTTTTTTCATGCTCTTGATGGTGTGGTTTGAAACACAAAAATTTTTAGTTTTGATGAAATTCAATTTACCTCCTTTTTTTTTTTTTATCATTGCCGATGGTTTTGATATCATCATATTGAAGAATTTTTTGCCAGACCCAAGTTTATGGAGATTGACCCTATTTTTCTTGTAATATTTCCATAGTTTTGCCTTTTATATTTAGGTCTTTGACTCACCCAAGTTAATTTTTTTATAACATGTAAAGTAAGATTTAAACATTTTTTTCTTTCTTCTTCTTCCTCTCCTTCTTCTTCTTCTTCTTCTTCTTCTTCTTCTTCTTCTTCTTTCTTCTTCTTTTCTCTTTTTGACAGGTAGCTATTCATTTGTCCTTGTAGCATGTGTTCAAAAGCCTATTCTTTCCTCCTTGAATGGTCTTGGAAAACTTGTCATAAGTCAGTTGATTATAGATGTATGGAATTTTTCTGGACTCCTAATTCCATTCCATTGATCTGTATGTCTACTATTATACTAGTATCACAGTGTATTGATTACTGTTGTTTTGTAGTAAGTTTTTAACTAAGGGTCTAAGTTTTTTTCTCTTTTTTTCAAGATTGTTTTGGTTATTCTGAGTCCCTTGCAATTCCATCTGAATTACTGGTTCTACAGCTCCTCAATTTCTTTTTTTATTAAGTTTTTTATTTTAATTCCAGTATTGTTGACATACTATGTTATATTAGACTCAGGGATGAAATATAGTGATTCAACAATTCCATATATTATCTGATGCTCACCATAAGTGTACTCTGGATCCCCATTACCTACTTTACTCATTCCCTCCCCACTTCTCCTCTGGTAACCATCAGTTTGGTCTCTATAATTAAGATGAGTTAAGATAATAATATACCTTATCTCCATCCACATCATTGCAAATGGCAAGATTTCATTCAAGGATTGCATTAAAAGTGTAGATTTCTCTGGGTAGTACAGAGATTTTTAACAATATTTGTTCTTCCAATCCATGATTAGCATCTCAATTTATATAAAGAAATTAGCTAAGATTCTTACAGGGATTGTGTTGAATCTGAAGATCAATTTAATATTGGCATCTTAATAATGCTAGTCTTACAATCCAGGACCATGGGTTGTTTTGCCAACTACTTAGGTTTTCCTTAATTTCCTTCAACAATCTTTTGCAGTTCATTTCTCACTGGAGCCCTCATTCTTTCCTACTTGTGCTGCTCAAAGAGATGAAGGAGCTTCATCTAGCTGACTGCCTATTGTCTCTAGATGAGAGAAATGGAGACTAGAGGAAATGGAAACAAAGATAACTTTCCAGGAACTTCTTGTAATGGGATCCCTCTTGTACATTACCCTGGGCCACAAGTGTTCCTGGGTGAAAGAGGGGAGTCTCAGGACTGGTGGGGAAGGGCAACACCTCCTGGGCTGAAGCTGTTTATTATAGCAGGATCCCCCTTCCTCATCCATTTATTCAATCTTTTTTTTTAATTTATTTTTTATTTTCAGCATAACAGTATTCACTATTTTTGCACCACACCCAGTGCTCCATGCAATCCGTGCCTTCTATAATACCCACCACCTGGTACCCCGACCTCCCACCCCCCTCCCCTTCAAAACCCTCAGGTTGTTTTTCAGAGTCCATAGTCTCTCATGGTTCACCTCCCCTTCCAATTTCCCCCAACTCCCTTCTCCTCTCTATCTCCCCATGTCCTCTATGCTATTTGTTATGCTCCACAAATATTAACTAGTCGGGGTAAGATGGGATTTTAGTATGATGTTATTTTGCAATCAATCCAGGAGCTGGAATAAAATCAGCCTGGGGATGGGTGTACTGTAATAATACAGGAAGATTCATATTTTGGTAATTATCTTAATGTCATTAAGGTACCTAATGCAGATGATGTGTGTGTGGCTATGAATCAGGAAACCTTCTTTGTTATGTTTTTAACAAGTTGTGTGTGTGTGTGTGTGTGTGTGTGTGTGTGTTGAGAAACTAGGATTGGAAGAGCAAATGATTCATTTTTAGATTCCACATGCAGAAAGCATTTTTTTACATCTACTGCTTCTCTGCTGTGGTATATATCAATATTTATTGCTAAGTCAATGTCAAAATCTGACCTTACTTTAGTCAATATATGCTTCTTAGAGCAATAAGTTTCCATAAACACTGCAATTAAATCAATATCTGTTTATTATCTATTTATCATCTATGAGTCAACATTTGTACTTTTCAGGCACTTGGTCACTAGATTTCTAAGGATGGTGCTCCACAGATATCAGTATGGAGATTAAAGACTCCATATTACCAGTTTGTAAAGCTGAATATATATGGACCACATCTTCCTCATCCATTTGTCCATTGAAGGGCATCTTGGTTCTTTCCACGAATTGGTGATTGTGACCATTGTTGCTATGAACATTGAAGTGCAGATAGCCCTTCTTTTCACTGCATCTTTATCTTTAGAAATCTCGTATATTTTTAAATTTTTATTTATTTTTTAACATTTCTTTTCAGTGTTCCAGAATTCATTGTTTATACACCATACCCAGTGCTCAATGCAATACATGCCCTCCATAATACCAACCACCAGGTTCACCCAAACTCCCATCCCCTGCCCCTCCAAAACCCTCAGATTGTTTTTCAGAGTCCATAGTCTCTCATGGCTCATCTCCCCCACCAATTTCCTCCAACTCCTTTCTCCTCTCCATCTCCCCATGCCCTCCATGTTATTTCTACAGCTCCACAAATAAGCAAAACCATATGATAATTTACTCTCTCTCCTTGACTTACTTCACTCAGCATAATCTCTTCCAGTCCCATCCATGTTGCTATAAAAGTTGGGTATTCATCCTTTCTGATGGAGGCATAATACTCCATAGTATATATGGTCCACATCTTCCTTATCCACTCATCCATTGAAGGGCATCTTGGCTCTTTCCACAGTTTGGTGACCATGGCCATTGTTGCTATGAACATTGGGGTGCAGATGGCCCTTCTTTTCACTACATCTGTATCTTTGGGGTAAACACCTAGTAGTGTAATTGCAGAGTCATAAGGAAGCTCTATTTTTAATTTCTTAAGGAATCCCCACACTGTTTTCCAAAGTGGCTGCACCAACTTGCATTTCCACCAACAGTATTTTTATCTTTTTTTTTTTTTTAAGATTTTATTTATTTATTTATTTGACAGAGACAGATCACAAGTAAGCAGAGAGGCAGGCAGAGAGAGAGAGAGAGGGAAGCAGGCTCCCCGCTGAGAAGAGAGCCCTATGTGGGACTCGATTCTAGAACCCTGAGATCATGACCTGAGCCGAAGGCTGCGACTTAACCCACTGAGCCACCCAGATGCCCCAACAGTATTTTTATCTTATCTGACTTTAATCTTTTAAAAATATTTTATGTTTTAGATATACATTCGGGAATTAGGTATATACCTTAATTAAACATTTCCATGAACTTTCACAAAATGAATGCCCCTATATACCAGGCACACAGATCAAAATATAGAACATTCTGGCACTCCAGAAGCCCTCCATGCCCCTTCCTAGGCACTGCCTTCTTGCAAAGCCTACCACTATTTTTCCTTCTAGCAGCATACATTAGTTTTACCTGGATTGGGAATTTATAGAAATGAAATCATATAATACTAGGTCTTATGTGCTTATTTCACTGAATATATGCCTTTGAAATATATTCATATCATTGCATGTAAGAGTAGATTTTTTTTTCTTTCTGTTAGTACTCTGTCACATGAATATATAGCAATTTATTTATGTTTTGTTTTGAATATTTGTGTCCCACAAAATATATATGTTGGAAACCTAACGTCCAAAGTGATAGGATTGGAAGATGAGGTGTTTGGGAGATGATTAGATCATAAGAGCAGAGCACTCATGTGTGGGATTGATGCCTTTGTAAAAGAGGCTCCATAGAGCTTGCTAGTGCCTCCCAGCATGTGAGGTGAGGATAAAGCAGAAATCGGCAGTCTGAAACATAGAAGAGGGTTTTCACTAGAATCTGACCATGCAGACATCTTAGTCTTGGTCTTGCAGCTTCCAGAACTGTAAGGAATATGTTTCTGTTGCTTACAAGCTCCCCCAGTCTGTGCTATTCTGTTATTGCTGCCTGAACTAAGACATCCATCTTCCTACTGAGCATTTTCATATTTCCAGTTTGGGGACTATACAAATAGTGCTGCAATTAACTTTTTCTATAATTTTTATAAACATGTACATATGTTTCTTCTCCACATATACTTATACTTATACCACATATACTCCTATACTTAGGAGTATAATTGCTGGGTCTTATGCTTATTTCACTCTCAGTAGAAAGCACTAAACAATTACCCCAAATGTTAGGTACTGTTGCTAATCCCTCCAGCAGTGTAAACAAGTTCTTGATCTTCACATCCTTGCTAACATATGGCACGTGTCTTTTTCATTGTATTCAATACAGTAGTGCTTCATAAATATAATTCATGTCTAATAGAGTGAGGTAACTCTCATATGTTTATTTATTATTGAGATAGACTATTTTGTGAAATGCCTAGTACAGTACTTTTGCTCATTTTTCAGTTAAGAAGCCTCTCTTTTTCTAAATGGCTTGTAGGATTTCTTTTTTGATTCTGCATATGAATCCCTTGGCAGCTATATCTTTGGCAGATGTCTTCTACAGTCTGGGGTTTGGTTTTTTTCCTATTCATTTCCTGATGACTTTCCATCAACAGACTTTTTTTGTTTTTTGTTTTTTGTTTTTTTTGGTTAATGCAAGACTTTACTTAGATCGTGTGTGTGTGTGTGTGTGTGTAGTTGACACAAGATGTTACATTACTTTCAGCTGTACATGATAGTAATTCCACAATTCTGTACGTTATACTCTGCTCACAAGTGTAGCTGCCATCTGTCCCCATACAATACTCCTCAATGACTAGATTCCCTATGCTACACTTTTCATCCCCATGAATATTAATTTCATAATGGGAAGCCTATAACTCCCACTGCCTTACACCCATTTTACCCATCCCCCAACCCTTTTCCTCTGACAATCATTAGTTTACTCTCTGTATTTATGGGTCAACTATTTTTTAATACTAGTGTATTACAAACTATTGAGTTTTTCTTCATCATAATTAGTGATTTTTGTGTCCAAGAAATCTTTGCTTACCCCAAGATCATTAAGTTATTCTCTTAAGTCTTTTTCTAAACCAGTTTGGGGACTACATAAATATTTATTTTATCTTTTAAATTCAAATTAACATTGAACACTACACCAAAAACTAATGATGTACTATATGGTGGTTAATTCAATTTAAATAAATAATAAAATGATAAAATAAATTCAAATTAAATTAATCTGAAATCATTTTTACATATGGTATAAAGTATCAATAGTATTCTTTTTTCCATATGAAAATCCATTTGATCTAATAGCATGTATTGAAAACTTCATCCTTCCTTGCTACACTGAATTGTCACCTTTACTATAAATGTACAATTTACATGTATGGAAATCTGAGTTTTAATTGGATTATTTTAATTGGGTTTTAAAAAATATAAAATTCATGCAATGCATGCCTTCCATAATAGCCACCACCAGGTTCACCCAACCTCCCACCCTCTTCCCTCCAAAACCCTCAGATTATTTTTCAGAATCTACAGTCTCTCATGGAGCACTGGGTGTGGGACATAAACAACGAATTCTGGAACACTGAAAAGAAATTTTAAAAAACAAATAAAATGTTTAAATGTTTAAAAAATACATAAAATTCATATATTGTATATTACAGGTACATTGGCATTTAAATGTGCCTTCTTATTATTTGTTTTATATTCTCATATGTTCTTTGTAACTTTTTTTTTAGTTTTATGCCTTTTATGGTAACAATCAAGATTTGTATTTGTCCCATTTCTCCTCTTTATTAAAAGCTTTTCTAAATATTCGTGGGTATATACTCTATGAAAAAGCAATATACATCCTTGATTTTTTTGTGGTCTGCCTGAAATTATTGCTTTAATGCCTTCTGAACAGTGAAAGAATCTGAAAGTGATTTAACAGTATTTAACTTTCTTACATTTTTCGTACAAATGTTGTCATGTATTTCTACATAGACTTTTACCCTATAAGACATTTGAATCCTTATTTAAGTCAATATTTTTTGGATTTATCTATGTATTTATCTTTTGTTTTGTTTTGTTTTGTTTTTTCTCTTCTTTCTCCTTTAACAGGCTTCCAGTAGGGAACATTTTCCCTTGTTTAAGAACTCTGTTAAAGGAAATACTGATTTCTGTACTGAAGATCAACAAATTCTTTCAGTTTTTCAGTTTGTATAAAATGTCTCTATTTTGGCTTTGTTTTGAAGAATAACACCAATAACATATTTCAGATGTTTTCACTATATTCAATCTATCTGTTAAGGTCTTACTTTTTAAAAATTATAAAATTTTGGGGTTCGGGAGAGGGTGGTGGGGTTATGGACATTGGGGAGAGTATGTGAAATGGTGAGTGTTGTGAAGTGTGTAAATCTGGCGATTCATAAACCTGAACCCCTGGAGTCTAATAATACATTATATGTTTATTAAAAAAATTTTTTAAAGAAAAAACAAAGAAAGATTATAAAATTTCTCTATGATACCTTTGTGTCAATATTCCAGTTCATTTTCCTGTGCCTACCCTATGAGGGATAACCTGCTAAAAATACACTTAACTCTATTTTTAAAATTCATAATTTCAATTATTATATTTTTAATTTATAATATGGTTATTTTATTTTTCAATAAATTTTAGTGGTCTGATGGAATTATCCAGAATTTTTTAAAAAGATTTTATTGATTTATTTGAGAAAGAGAGTGAACAAATGAGAGAGATTGAAAGAAAGAGAGCACACACGAGCAGGGGGGTAGGGATAGAGGAATAGGGAGAAGCAGAATCCCCATTGAGATGGGAGCCTGATCCAGGACTCAATCCCAGTGACCTGAGCCAAGGGCCAACACTTAACCAACTGAGCTACCCAGGCACTCCAGATTTACCCATAATTTTACCTATTTTCATGAACATATTAATCACAACTCTTTTGAAGTTCTGGTAACTCCAATATCTGGTTTGTTTCCATTGTCCATTTTTTTTTCTATGAACTTGGAATCTTTGGTCCTGTTTTTAGATATGCCTGGCAACATTTTCTAAATACCCATATACTGTGTATGAAATAAGTGTGGATAATGTCATCCTCCAGGGAGGAGTTATCCTTCTGAGAGGCTGGTGACCTAGGGCACATCACCTAATGAGGATGAGGTGTGGTTCAGGCTCTGTTGTTTTGTATGTTCCCAGCTTCCCTACCCCCAAGGCACAGCTCTTCCCGTCTTCCCTGAGTCTCAGTATTTTTACCATGGCCTCTCCACAACTCCTGTTTCCCAACATCTTGGGCCTGTGGGGACCTCTGCTTAGGTTTTCCCTCCTGTGATGCCCATTTGTCTCAGTGTCTCAGTGTTCTGTCCTGTGTACACCACTTGGGTGGGAGGGCAAACCCCTCAAAGGGAATTGCCAGTAGAATTTCTGCCTCAAACTAGTGTTTCCTACTCCAAGATCTTCCCTATTTAAGTCCATGCCACTCTGGTGGCTCCAGAATTCAACCTTTCCCCCCAGCCCTTGGATCTACCATAAGACTAAAACTACTGCACTTTTCCCAAGGCAGATTCCCCATACTTTGACTCAGCAGTTACCCCAACGGAAACAGCACTTCCCCACTTTTTTCAGGATTATGTTCAGGCTCCTTTCATTGCTTCCCGCAAGTTCAGGCTGCCTTGGTTGCTTCCCAAATGACTTTATATTTTTCTTTTTGTTTGTTTTTAATCCAGTTTAATAGTTGTCTTCAGTGATTATAGTGTTAGTCCATTATAAGCTACTTCATCATGGTTAGAAATAGAAGCCTTCTTTCTCTTTTAACATACTAATCATTATAATTACTAGGTAATCAGACACTAGGTATTTTCTTAGGTGTTTTCTGGTTTAATTTTTACATTCTGAGGTCAATTGTATTTCCCCTTTTAAAATAAGGGTACTGAGAGTCATAAATGGTAAATATGGGATTTAAATATAGTTCAGAGTGATTTGAAATCCTACCTACTTTCAATTAAACAAGACTGCCTCATTAAACAGACCAAAATCTGCAGAGTACAATCTTATAATTTTGCTTATGGGAATAACCAATGAAACTAATCCTTTTTCATGAAACTTCTAGCAAATTAGCTAGGAATTTGCTTATCACCCTAATACCTTGTAGCTTTCATGGAGGGAACCAGAAATATTTTCTTGACTTCCCAGAATATGACATCAAATTACAAAGTATTCAGACAGCTCAAGCCAACAAATCTACAGGAGGAAAAAAGACAACTATGGGATGAGGTATTCCTTATGGTGATTTGGAGGTATATTTTTTTAATTTTTTTTTTAAGATTTTATTTATTTATTTGACAGACAGAGATCACAAGTAAGCAGAAAGGCAGGCAGAGAGGAAGGGAAGCAGACTCCCCACTGAGCAGATAACCCGATGCGGGGCTCAATCCCAAGACCCTGGGATCAAGACCTGAGCCGAAGGCAGAGGCTTTAACCCACTGAACCACTCAGGTGCCCCTTTTTTTAAGTTTTTAATTCCGGTATAGTTACATATAGTATTCTATTAGTTTTAGAAGTAATAGTAATTCAACAATTCCATACATCAACCAGTATAAGTGCACTCCTAGTGTGTCTGGGCGGCTCAATTAAACATTCTCTTTTGGCTCAGGACATGGTCCCAAGGTCATGGGATCAAGCTCTGAGTTGGGCTCCCTGCTTATTGGGGAGTCTGCTTCTCTCTCTCCCTCTGCCCATTTCCCTGCTTGCACTTTCTCTCTTTCTCTTTCTCTCTCAAATAATACATAAATAAATAAAATATTTTTTAAAAGTGCACTCCTTAATCCCATCAACTAACTAATCCAACCGCCAACTGACCTCCCCTCTGATAATCATCAGTCTGTTCTCTATAATTAAGAGTCTGTTAATTGGTTTGACTCTCTCTCTATCTCTCCTTTTTTCCCTTTCCTCATTTGTTTTGTTTCTTAAATCTCCAAAATGAGTGAAATCATATGGTATTTGTCTTTCTTTGACTGACTTATTTCACTTAGCATTATACTCTTTAGCTCTATCCATGTCATTAAAAATGGCAAGATTTCATTCTTTTTTATGGCTGAAAAATATTCCATGATCTATCTATCTATATCATCTATCTATCTATCTATCATCTATCTATCATCCAAATCACATACTCCTTATCCATTCCTCAATTGATCTGAGTTGCTTTCGTATCTTAACTGTTACAAATAATGCTGCTATAAACAAGAGTGCATGTATCCCTCTGAATTAATGTTTTTGTAATTGGGATAAATATCCAATAGTGTGATTACTGGATCATAGGATAATTCTATTTTTAACTTTTTGAGGAAACTACATACTGTTTTCCAGATTGGCTACACCAGTTTCTATTCCCCCCAAAAGTGCAAGAGGGTTGCCCTTTCTCCACATCCTCACCAACATGTGTTGTTCCTCATGTTGTTGATTTTAGCCATTCTGACAGGTGTGAGGTATTATCTCAATATTTTCCTTACTTTTCTATCTTCTGAAATAGTTTGAGAAGAATAGTTATTAACTTTTCTTTCACTGTTTGGTAGAATTCATTTATAAAACCATCCAGAATTGGACTTTTGTTTTGGGGGAGTTTTTTGATTACTGATTCAACTTCTTTGCTGGTTATTGGCCTATTCAAATTTTGTTTCTTCTTGTTTCAGTTTTGGTAGTTTATATGTTTCCAGGACTTGATCCATTTCTTCTAGGTTGTTCAATTTGTTGGCATATAGTTTTCCATCATATTTTCATATAATTATTTGTATTTATGTGGTGTTGGTTATTTCTCCTGTCTCATTTGTTATTTTACTTATTTGAATCCTTTCCATTTTTTTTTTTCTTTATAAGCCTTGTTAGAGGTTTATCAATTTTTATTGATCTTTTCAAAGAATCACTTCCTGGTTTCATTGATATATCCTATTGGGTTTTTTTGTTTGTTTCTATATCATTTATTTCTACTCTAGTCTTTATTACTTTATTATTACTGCTCCTTTTTAGGTTTTGTTTGTTGCTCTTTTTCTAACTTCCTTAGGTGTAAATTTAGGTTGTTTGTTTGTGTTTTTCTTATGTCTGAGGGTAGGCTTTTACTGCAGTTCCATGTGCACTGGAAAAAAAAAAATGTATATTCTGCTGTTTTAGGACTGAATGCTGTTAAAATGTGTTAAGTTCATCTGGTCCAGTGTGTCATTCAAAGCCATTGTTTCCTTTTTTATTTTCTGTTTATACTATCTGCCCATTCATGTAAGTATGATATTAAAGTGCCCAAAGGTTATTTTATTATTATCAATGAATTCCTTTCTGCTTGTTATTGATTGTTTTATATATTTGGGTGCTTCTATGTTGGGTTCATAAATATTTACCATTGTTATATCTTCTTGTTGAATTGTCCCATTTATTATTATACAGTGTCCTTCCTTGTCTTTTGTTACAGTCTTTGTTTTAAACTCTATCTTGTCCTATATAACAATTGCTGTCCTGACTTTCTTTTGACATCCATTTGCATATTAAATATTTCTCTATCCCCCAGTTTCAAACTGTAAATGTATTAGGTCTAAAATGATTCCCTTGTAGGCACATATAGATTGGTGTTGTTTTTTATCCATTCTGTCCCCTTATGTCTTTTTATTGGAGCATTTAGTCCATTTACACACAAAATAACTATTAATAAATAGATATTTATTGTTATTTTATTATTTATTTCTTTGTTGTTTCTGAAGATTTTCTCTGGTCCTTTCTTGTCTTTCTTTCATGGTTTGCTGATTTTCTTTAATGATGTATTTGGATTTCTTTCTCTTTTTTCTTTGCATATTTGTAAGTGGTTTTGATATATGGTTACCATTAGGTTTATATATAACCTCTGCTGAATACAGCAGTATATATGAAGTTGATGGTATTTTAAGTTTGAACCCATACTTGTCTTCTATCTTCTGTATGTTTTAAGTATATATTATTATATTTTCATCCTTTTTTGTGAGTTCCTTGACTGATTTTTACAGAAATATTCATTTCTATTGCTTTGTGTTTCCTACCTTTTTCTTCACTTTTGATCTCTCCTTTCCACTCAGAGTCCCCTTTAATATTTCTAATTTAATGGTGATGAACACCTTTAGTTTTTGTTTGTCTTGGAAACTTTTATCTCTACTTCTATCCTGAATGATGGTGTTGATGGATAGAATATTCTTGGCTGCAGATTTATCTTCTTCAGCACTTTGAATATGTCATGCCACTCTCTTCTGGCTCACAAAGTTTCTCCTCAAGACTCTGCTACTAAGCTTATGAGTTTTCCTTTGCAAGGTGCAAACTACTATTGTTTTGTTGGTTTTAAAACTTTTTTCTCTATTATTATTATTTACTGGTTTAAATACACTATGTCTTGGTGTGATTTTGCCTTTGTTGATTTTGATGGGAGTTCTCTTTGCCTTTGGGATCTGAATATCTGTTTCCTCTCCCATATTAAGAAAATTATTATTATTATTATTATTATTATTATTATTATTATTTTTTATAAACATATATTTTTATCCCCAGGGGTACAGGTCTGTGAATCACCAGGTTTACACACTTCACAGCACTCACCAAAGCACATACCCTCCCCAATGTCCATAACCCCACCCCCTTCTCCAAAACCCCCTCCCCCCAGCAACCCTCAGTTTGTTTTGTGAGATTAAGAGTCACTTATGGTTTGTCTCCCTCCCAATCCCATCTTGTTATTATTTTTCAAAAAAAATTTCTGCCCCCTTTTCTCTCTCTCCTTTTGGGACACCTATATATGAATGTTAATATATTTGATGGAGCCATTAAATTTCTTAAGTCTATTCCTGTTTTTCATTATTATTTTTTTCTCTCCTTAATTCAGCTTGATGATTTTTCCACTACTCTGTCTTCTTGGTCACTTATTCATTCCTCTGCTTTTTCCATCATGCTGTTCATTCCATCAAGTGTGTTGCTCATTCATTTCTCTCTGCTGTTATGCCTTATTTCTGTGTTGTCTCTAATTAATATGTTCACTCTTTTCTCGAGTCCAGTGAGTATAATTATGATCATTGTTTTAAATTCTCTATCAGCCATTATACTTAATATATGTTTCACTTAGATCTCTGGCTATGGCCTTGTCTTGGTTTTCTTTTGGGATAAATTTCTCTATCTGCTGTTTTGTCTGCCTCTCCGGGTCTGTTACTGTATGTTAAGAAAGCCATCTGTATCTTCCACTCTTGAAAGCAGTGGCTTTAAGATGAAGAGTCCTGCAGTGCCCTGCAGTACAGTGTTCCCTGTTCACCAGAACCTGGCACTTCAGAAGAGTATTTTACGTGCATCATTTATGCCCTTCTGTTGTGTCTGAGTCACTTTTCCTTTTAGTGCCATTGTCTTTACTGACTCCCTGCATTTTGTGAGTTGTTCTTGCTCTTTGTGGTGTTTATGGGACCTAGGTAGTCCAGCTCTGAGAGGGCATACCCCTGGGGAACTTAAGGGCAGAGCAGCAATATTAGCAAGGTTTTCCCTGGGCCACTAGTCCTATATTGGATTCCCCCAAAGCACTACAGTATCTGAAGGCTCATGCTGGAGCAGCCAGGATGCAAGGCTGGGGATCTACATGGTGATTCCTGGGCATGGCTGAACCTGGCAGGTGTTGATGACCAGGGGCATGTGGCAGGGTGTTCAGGGTGGTGGGAATGGCTGGGCAAAACATTATGGCAACTGTGCACCTGGTGGCTGGGCAGGGTGCTCTCTGAAAGTTTGTTCTGAGCCCAGGTCCAAAACTAGGAGGTTTGGAGCAGGTGAGTTCTCAGGAGAACTCTTGGTCATGGCACACTGCTAACAGATTAGGTAGCAAGTGTCTGTGCAGCTTTGCCTCCCACAGGTGTCCTTGTGCTTATGCTGGGGTTGGGGGGAGGAAAATGGGAAATTCCAGCTCCCTTGCTTTTGCAGAAGTCCCCCAGTATGCTCCAAAATCAGTATGAATGAATCTCTCTCACATTTGCCCCATGTGTTGTGTAAGCTGCTATTTTTATGTTGTCTCTCTGTACACTGCTATCTCTTTAAGGGTGGAAACTAAGCCACCACTTGCCGTTCTGGCTCATACTGTGGATTCTGCTGACCCCTGAAGCTCTAGACTCCAAGTCCCACTGATTTTACAAATTCATGGAATTCAGCCTCTCTGATATTTAAAGCTATATGTTATGGGGATTACTCTTCCCTGTGTGAGCTCCCTGGTAAATTTCTCTGTCCTCACCACACATAGCACCCTCCCTCATTCAGGAAGCCTCCCTCCAACTTTGTGAGCTTCCTAAACTTTCAGCAGCAACTTCTTCTCTGATAGTTGTGGAGTTGATTCTACCAGTCTTTGAATTGTTTTCCAAGTTATTAACATGGATGTGGATGATATATAGTTGTAAGCATTGGATGGGTGAGCTTGGGGTCTTCCTGTTCCCAAACTCCTTTGGAGTTATTTTGTGTGAAATGTACAGAAGAGGGGATGAAAGTTACTTAGAACAGCTGCACTCACCTTGAAGCTCTGAGGATGCTAAAAATTTCAATGACTTTTGTTTGTTTTACTATATTGGAGACTTCCAGAAGAGTTATAATTGTGAATCAAGAGAGTGCTTGTGATAATCATGCACATTGGGTACATAGTATACTTTTTAAGCATTTGTTTTTCCCAGTGATAATGGAAATTTATTTTCCCTGACTGATAATGTATATACTTCAATAATTCCTTAATCTTATTTATTGCAGGCTATAAGAATTTCCCAGGGTCCTTTCTTAGAGTACAGTAGAATTAGTTAATGTAGATATCTTATCTGCTATAAGCATAACTGCTGGGTAGAATATAATTTAAAATAGGAGGTACTGAAAGAAAGAGAGATACTGGAGTAACAGAAATAAATAAGGACTGCACATCCAATAATCCAAGTAAGTGAGCTAACACCTCTGAGGTCCAGAGGGAGAAAAAAGTGAATATAGGGACTAGGAACAGGGTTTGACCAACTAAATGACAATGAAAGAGGCTGTCTTTGACCCATCCATGGAAAGAAGGTAACCCTGAGAATTCTGCAGAAATCTGGTAGTGATATATCATTGTTATTTATCCTTTTGATATGTCAAACAATGTCCTACATATTTCATACATATTAAATTATTTTATTCTCATAATAGCTATGCATGTATTAGGTAGGATGACTCTGTTTCAAAGATGTCATAGGACTTCTCTTCCACAACATTTTGTTTAATAATTTGTGTATTGTGATTGAATGATCTCTGGATCATCATATGTTAGGTGATATTTCTGTGTCTCTTTACTTCACAGGTCTTCTACTCAGGAAGGACAATACCTGAGGTGGGTCTGAAGGACAATATCCAAACAGCCTTGTTCACATCTGGACCTGATTTGGGTGACAAAATCCTGGCCTCAGGGATCACTAGAATAATATTTAGGGGGTTTTGGGAGAGAAGAGCATATTTTGTATGTGGGAGAAATATGAGTCTTGAATGCCAGAAAGAGACCATAAAAACTGGTTGAGAGACATGTCCACAATGACACATGCCCCTCCTGCACTGAATCTGGTGTAATGACTTATGATGACACATTAACACATAGAATTGTGGTAGAAATGATGTTGTGTCAATTATAGGCCTCAGACTTCGAAATGTATGGTGGTTTCTATTTTGCATTTTTGAGAGCCTTGAGCTGTTGTGTAGAACGTCTGGCTACCTTATCTAAGAGACCATCTAGAGATCATATGGGGAAGCTAAGAAGCAAGGGAGAGACCCTGAAATTACATGACAGAAAAGAGAGTAGCCTAGACACACCACAAGTATCCCAACTGAGCCTAAACTTCCAGCTATCCCACTAAGGTGCCAGACATAGGAATAAACTATCTTATACATTCTAGCCCAGCTGACCACCTAGATAATTACATCTGTAGTGAACCACATATGGAGCAGAGAAATGACCGCTTGAACCCCCAAATAAAATTACTGTTGTTTTAAACCATTGTTTTTAGGGATGGCTTGTTATGCAGCAACAGAAAACCAAAAGAGCTGATGGTTTAATCTATTCTAATCTAGAAGTTCCCAGGCTCATTGTGCAAATTGGTTCACCCTCTAATTCTCCAACATATTCCCTCCCTGTTCTTCCAGCTGGTCCCCCTAGCTTCTACACATGCAATGGACTAGATACCTCTGTATCTTGATTTATATAAAACCTCTTCCTCTGTTTTAGGGAAATTCTTGTTTCTCCCCCAAAGAAGCAATAAATCTAATAAAGGAACAATAATAACACAGAATAAATTCAGATGCCCCAATGATTAAACAAAAGAGACAGGCTAAAGAAGAGAGAGAGGGGTGGGGGGGGGAGTCTGCTATAGGAATATTAAGCAATGAACCAACATGTGGCACCTATTAAATGTACATTTATGTATATAAATTTATGGTAAATGTTATGGTCCATATGGAAAAAGCTGTCCATCTGTCAAAAGGTATACTTATTTGAAATGATCAGATGTTTCTACCTAAACCCAGACAGCAATTTTGAAACCATGAAAAGCCAATTGAAGTGGAGTACACTTGCAAAGAAAACCTACTTGAAAGATTTCAACTTCCTTCCAACTTAAATTGTTTTAAAAATACAAAATAAAGAGATAATTAAATATATGGAAAACACTAAATTAATCTGAAAGCCGATGCTTATGAAGGCTTGAGTCAATCACTTATGAAATATATTTTGGATATTTTTAATTTTGAAAATTTCAAAAATATACAAATTATAATGAATTTCCTTGTACTCATATGTTTGGTCCAAACATCACTCACTCTTGGTCAATCTTTTTTTACTTATTCATTCACCTACTTTCCCACTTGACAAATTATTCTTTAAAAGATCCAGAGAGAGTGACATCAGCAAAATAGTAGAATAGAGGCTTTCCTCTGTCTTCCACCCAAAGAACACTTATTTTGACAGTCACCCAAAATGAGAATGCTTTTGCGAAAGTTCAGGAGTACAGCTGGGAAGTTTCAACATGGTATTGCCAGAAAGAAACTCAAGATTGAAGGCAATGATGATGGTAAGGAAACATTTTCATATTACCTGTGTCACTCTTCCCCCCAGATGGTACAGCTCAGGGCCACAAGATACCTCCTTGGCCTACATTTTCTCTCACAGTGAAAAGCAAGAGCATATGCATGAGCCTAGGTTCCTCAGCTGTGTGAGAGTCTACCAAAGAGGACAATCCTTTTCTCTCCCCATTCAGAGTACTGAGGAGTGTTGCACAACTGTAGGGAAAGACAGGGCTGTAGGGACAGCAACCAGGCCTCTTGGAGGGAGCAAAAGGACACAGACTTTCATGAAGTCCATCAGGAACCCTGCCCATGGGCTACTAGGGATCCTTTATGGAAGATTCCCCAACTGGTACAGGAGCACCCCACACTCCATGTGCCCCATGCTCAAATACTGGTTCCCAGTGTGTGCCCTCAATGGTGGCAAGTGTATACTTGGCAGATGATTAGTGAGCACATGCTGGTCTGACAATGTGGGATTTGGAGGAAGCCCACAAATTTGATCATTTGGCAGTGCCTTAATGAGAACAAATGGAAGGCTGTAGGCACCTGGCCTGCCACTGAAGGACTGAGAAGGGCAAACAATGAGAATCCTCTGAAGGGTAAACAAGAAGTGTGGAGTAGGCATATCAATAGACAAGGACTGGGATAACATTAAAACCTCCAACTGACAAAAGGTTTTTCTCTACAAAACCAATCAGTAAAGACAGGGTGGTTAATTGCTTAAGATATGAAAATAGTGATACTACACTTCAAAAAACATGAAAAATCAAGAAAACATGACAACAACAAAGGAAGACAATAATTTTCCTGTAACTGACCTGAAAGAAATGAAAATTTGCAATACGCATAATCAAGATTTCAAGAGTTGTTTCAAGGAAGCTTGATGAGCTACAATAAAACAAAATAAGATCGCTCAACAAAATCGGTGGAAAAAACAATATACGAACTAAAAACTAACCAAGTTGAAATAAAAAAGGCTATTGATGAGGTACAATCAAAAAGAGAGGCTCTTACTGCCAGGATAAATGAGGCAGAAGAGAAAATTAGTGATATAAATATCCAAGTGATGGAGAAGAAAGACATTGAGAAAAAGAGAGATAAACAACTAATGGATCATTAGGGGAGAATTCAAGAGATAAATGATACCATAAGACAACAATATGAGAATAATTGGGATCCCAGAAGAAGAGAGAGGGGGCAGAAGGTATACTGGAGCAAATTAGAGTGGATAACTCTCTATTTGCAAAAGGAAATAGGCAGCAAAATCCAGGAGGTACAGAGAACCGCCCCCCCCCAAAACAATAAAAATAGGTCAACATCCCATCATCTAATAGTAAAACTTACAAGTCTCAGAGACAAAGAGAAAATCCTGAAAGCAGCTCAAGACAAGAGGTCTGTAACCTACAATGGTAGAAATATTAGATTGGCAGAAGACCTATCCACAGGGACCTGGAAGTCCAGGAAGGACTGGGATAATATATTCAGAGCACTAAATGACAAAAATATTCATCCAAGAATACTATATCCAAATAGACTGTCATTGAAAATAGAAGGAGACATAAAAATCTTCCAGGACAAAAAAAGCTAAAAGAATTTGTGAACACCAAACCAGTCCTACAAGGGATCCTCTAAGCAAAGCGAGAGCCATGTAATTTTAGTTACATGGACCAAAAAGGAACAGAGACAATATTAACAGTAAAAGTCATCTCACAGGCAATACAATGGCACTCAATTAATATCTTTCAGTAGTTAACATGAATGTAAAGGGCTAATTGCCCTAATCGAAAAAACAGGGTATCAGATTGGATTTAAAAAAAAAAAAAAAAAAGACCCATTGATATACTGTCTGCAGGAGACTCATTTGAGACCCAAAGACACCTCCAGATTTAAAGTGAAGGGGTGGAGGGATACCTGGGTGCCTCAGTTGTTAAGCATCTGCCTTCAGCTCAGGTCATGATCCCAGGGTCCTGGAATTGAGCCCTGCATCAGGCTCCTGCTCAGCAGGAAGTCTTCTTTCCCTCTTCTAGTCCCTCTGCTTGGGTTCCCTCTCTCACTGCGTCTCCCTCTGTCAAATAAATAAATAAAATCTTAAAAAATTAAAAACAAATATAAAGTAGGGGTGTGAAAAACAATTTACCATGCCAATGGACATCAAAAGAAAGCTGGGATGGCAATCCGTATATCAGATAAAATAGATTGTAAGCCAAATAAGAGATATGGAAGGACACTATATCATACTTCAAGGGTCTAGCCAAAAAGAAGATCTAATAATTTTACATACCTAAGCCCCTAACATGGGAACAGCCAATTATATAAGCCAATTAATTTTAAAAAATAAATAAAGAAAGAAAGAAAGAAAGAAAGAAGGACATTGACACTAATCCAATAATAGTAGGGGAATTTAACAAGCCCCTCACTGAAATGGAAAGATCATCTAAGCAAGAGATCAACAAGTAAATAAAGGCTTTAAATGACAAGCTAGACCAGGTGGATATCACAGATATATTAGAACATTCCATCCCAAAGCAACAGAATACACATTCTTTCCTAGTGCACATTCTCCAGAATAGATCACATGCACCATCACAAATCAGTCTCAACTGGTACCAAAACATAGGAACTACTCCCTGCATATTTTCAGACCACAATGCTTTGAAACTAGAACTCAATCACAAAAGGAAAGTTGGAAAGAACACAAACATATGGAGGCTAAAGAGCATCCTACTAAAGAATGAATGGGCCAATCAGGAAATTGAAGAAGAACTTAAAAAAAATCATGGAAACAAAAGAAAATGAAAACAGAGCTGTTCAGAATCTTTAGGATGCAGCAAAGGACGTCCTAAGTGGAAAGCATATAGCAATACAAGCCTTTCTAAAGAAACAAGAAGTGTCTCAAATACACAATGTAACCCTACGCCTAAAGGAGCTGAAGAAAGAATAGCAAAGAAAGCCTAAACCCAGCAGGAGAAGAGAAATAATAGAGATCAGAGCAGAAATCAATAAAATATAAACCAAAAGAATGGTAGAAAAAAATCAACGAAAGTAGGAGTTGATTCTTTAAAAGAATTAATAATACTGATAAACTACTGGCCAAATTTATCAAAAGTAAAAGAGAAAGGGCCCAAATTAATAAAATCATGAATGAAAGAGAAGAGATCACAACCAACACCAAAGAATCACAATTATAAGAATGTATAATGAGTAACATATGTTAGCAAATTAGAAGAAATGGATGCATCCCTAGAGATGTAGAAACTACCAAAGATAAACCAGGAAGAAATAGAAAACCAGAACAGACACATAACAAGTAAGGAAGTAGAAGCAGTAATCAAAAAATCTCCCAACAAATAAAAGCTCAGGACCAGATGGCATCCCAGGGGAATTCTACCAAACACTGAAAGAAGAATTAATGCCTATTCTCCTGAAACTATTCCAAAAAATAGAAATGAAAGGAAAACTTCAAACTTATTTTATGACGCCTGCATTACCTTGATCCCCAAACCAGACAAAGATCCCATTAAAAAGGAGAATTACAGACCAATATCCTTGATAAACATGGATGCAAAAATTCTCACCAAAATACTAGTCAGTAGGATCCAACTGAACATTAAAATGATTAAGCACCATGACCAAATGAGATTTATTTCTGGCTGCAAGGTTGGTTCAACATCCACAAATCAATCGATGTGATATAGTACATTAATAAAAGAAAGAAAAAGAACCATATGATACTCTCAATAGATGTAGAAAATGCATTTGACAAAATACAGCATCCTTTCCTGGTCAAAACTCTTCACAGTGTAAGGATAGAGGGTACATACCTCAATATCATAAAAGCCATCTATTAAAAGAAAAAAAAAACCTACAGTGAATATCATTCTCAATGGGGAAAAACTAAGAGCTTTCCCCTAAGGTCAGGAACATGGCAGGGCGGTCCACTATCACCCCTGGTATTCAACATAATACCAGAAGTCCTAGCCTCAGCAATCAGACACAAAAATAAATAAAAGGCATCCGAATCCACAAAGAAGAAGTCAAACTCTCACTCTTTGCAGATGACATGATACTTTATGTGGAAAACCCAAAAGATGCCACCCAAAACTGCTAGAACCCATACAAGGAATCCAGTAAAGTATCAGGATATAAAATTAATGCACACAAATCAGTTGTATTTCTATATACCAACAAGAAAGAAAAATCAAGGAGTCAATCCCATTTACAACTGCACCCAAAACCATAAGATACTGAGAAATAAATCTAACCAAAGAAGCAAAGAATCTGTACTCAGGAAGCTATACAATTCTCATGGAAGAAACTGAGGAAGACACGAAGAAATGGAAAAACGTTCCATGCTCATTGATTGGAAAAACAAATATTGTGAAAATGTCTATGCCACCTAGAGCAACCTACACTTTTAATGCCATCTCTATCAAAATATCATCAACTTTTTTCAAAGAAATGGAACATACAATCCTAAAATTTGTATGGAAAGAGAAAAGACCCCGAGTAGCCAGAAGAATGTTGAAAAAGAAAGCCAAAGCTGGTGGCCTCACAATTCCAGACTCCAAGCTCTATTACAAAGCTTTAATCATCAAGACAGTATGGTACTGGCACAAAAACAGACACACAGATAAATGGCACAAATGGAATGGAATGGAGAGCCCAGAAATTGACCCTCAACTTTATGGTCAATCAGTCTTCCTCAAAGCAGGAAAGAATGTCTAATGGAAGGAAGATAGCCTCTTCCACAAATGGTGTTAGGAAAACTGGCCAGCCATATTCAGAAGCATGAAACTGGACCATTTCCTTACACCACACTCAAAAATAGACTCCAAATGGATGAAAAACCCAAGTCTTAAGAAGGAATCCATCAAAATCCTTGAGGAAAACACAGGCAGCAACTTCTTTGACCTCTGCCACAGAAATTTCTTCCCAGAAACATTGCCAAAGGCAAGGGAAGCAAGGGCAAAAGCGAACTATTGGCACTTCATCGAGATAAAAACTTTGGCACAGCAAAGGAAACAGTCAACAAAACCAAAAGAGAACCGACAGAATGGAAGAAGATATTTGCAAATGACATATCAGATAAAGGACTAGTATCAAAAAAAGAACTTATCAACCTCCACACCTAAAGAACAAATAATTCCATCAAGAAATGGGCAGAAGATATGAACAGACATTTCTGCAAAGAAGACATCCAATGGGCAACAGACACGTGAAAAATTGCTCAGCTTCGCTTGGCATCAGGGAAATACAAATCAAAACCCCAGTCAATTACCATGTCACACCAGTCAGAATCACTGAAATTAATGTCAGGAAATGACAAGTGTTGGCAAGGATGCAGAGAAAGGGGAACCCTTCTACACCGTTAGTGGGAATGCAGGCTGGTGCAGCCACTCTGGAAATCAGTGTGGAGGTTCCTCAAAAAGTTGAAAACAGAACTACCCCCATGACTCAGAGATTGCACTACTGGGTATTTACTCCAAATATACAGATGCAGTGATCCAAAGGGACATGTGCACCCTAATGTTCATGGCAGCAATGTCCACCATAGCCAAACTATAGAAAAAACCCAGATGTCCATCAGCAGATGAATGGATAAAGAAGATGTGGTATAAGTATATACAACAAAATATTATGCAGCCAACAAAAAACCTCAAATCTTGCCATTTGCAATGACGTGGATGGAACTAGAGGGTATTATGCTATGCAAAATAAGTCAATCGGGAAAGACAATTATCATATGATACCACTGATATGAGGAATTTGAGAAAAAATATAGAAAATCATAAGGGGAAGGGAGGGAAAATGAAACAAGATGAAAGCAGAGAGGCAGAAAAACTATAAGAGACTCTTAATCTCAGGAAACAAACTGAGGGTTGCTGGAGTGGAGAAGGGTGGGAGCAATGGGGTGGCTGAGTGATGGACATTGGAGAAAGTATGTGCTATGGTGAGTTCTGTGAACTGTGGAAAACTGATTAAAAAATTATAAATATATGCTGAATTTCTAGGTCGAATAGGGTAGGAAAATAATAAGCTGAATAAGGGAAAAGACTTTCCAGAGAAAGTGGGAACAGAAGATGTCCCTTCTAAGTTATTATCTGGGTAGGCAGAGGGCTGAGAAGACCTTATTAGGAGAAAAAAAAAAAAGAATAAGAACATGCAAATTTAAGTGAATTTCCTAAGATTATACAATGAGATGAGAAATCTGAGCTCCTAATACTACTCAATTTTTTTTTGTTTTGTTTTCACCTCCCTGTTCTCTTTTTAAAAAATAAATAGAAGTAAAATAGTCAGTGGGAGGGGGGGGAAACAGAGCTACCATATGGTCCAGGAATCCCACTTCTGAGTATATATATGAAGGAAATAAAATTACTATCCTGAAAAGATATATGCACCCCATGTTGATTGCAGTTTTCTTCACAAAAACCAAGATACAGACAAAAACTAAATATCCACTGACAGATGCATGGAAAAGGCTCTGTGTCTATGTGTGTATTTAGCCATGAGAAATAAGGAAATCCTACATTTGCAACTATATGGATAAACCTAGACAGCATTATGCTAAGTGAAATTAGTAAGACAGAGAAAAACAAGTGCCGCATGATATCACTTATATGTGAAATCTTAAAATGTAGAAATCACAGGTACAAGGAGTAGGGTGGTTGTTTCTGGGACTGGAGAATGGAGGGATGCTGTTAAAAGAGTATAAGCCTTAAGTCATAAGATGAATAAGCTATGGGGATCTAAGGCATTATGTGGTGGTTCTAGTTAATAATACTGTGTTGTATACTTGAAATTTGCTAAGAGAATAGTGTGTAAGTGTTATCACTGCAAACAAACAAACAAAAAATGGGAGGTGATCAATGTGTTAATCAACCTGATTACAGTAATCACTTCACAGCATATATGTATGTCAAATTAAGTTATGTTCTTTAAATACATGCAAGTTTATTTATATACCTCAATAAAGCTTAAATAAAGGAAAATCTATTGGCCATTCAAAAAATCCATGGCATCATACAATTTTATCCACAAACATTTCAGTGTGTATCTTTAGAAAGAGAAAATTTAACCATACTACATCTAAAAAGTGGACAATTATATTTTTGTATCATCATATTCCCAGTCAGTGTTAATATTTCTAATTGTCTCATAAATGTCATTTTCCTAATTTATTTGTTTGTCTCAATATACAAATGAGGTCCATGTATTGAGTTTGGATAATTTAATTCTTGAATCTCTATTATCCATAGAATTTTCCTCTGTCTCCCTTTGCTTCTTATAATTTATTTGTCAAAGAAACTAAGTTGTTTGTCCTGTAAGGATTTCCTCTATTTGGAATTATTAATGTATCCCCAGAGTGTTGTTTTATATGTTTTGCTATCTCCTATTTCTCATACACTGGTATTCAGATGAGTTTTTACTACATTTTCCCCTATTTCTCCTTTTCCACCACCACCTCCTCTTGTTTCTTTTGCAAGACTGTTTTACTACTGGTGCTGTGTTCTTCCATTAAGAGACATATAATGTGTTTCTCTCCTTTTCGTGATGGTAGCAGTCATTGATGACTGATGTTTAGACCGAATGATTGAGTAGGGTTACAAAATGGTGACATTCTAATGCTGTGTTTCTTCACCATCCATAAGGTAAAATGATTTATAGAAAGAATCTGTGGTTACAAAGTATACCTATCACATAAGAAATTCAGGAAAAAATGCTTTTATTCACTAGTTTTCTAAATAAAGAGTTGGTTTACCAGCATTCATCAACAGTGACTTGGTACTTGTTTTGAACTGTCACTATAAATACATAGATTTAATTAGTGGTACCCTATTCAAATTAGCTGCTGAGTTTTCTGACGACCTCATAGTATTTATTATCTTCTGTGCTATTTGCCATGAGAAGAGATTTCACACGTTTTCTTATAGGTGTGTGTGTGTGTGTGTGTGTGTGTGTGCATTAGTCACTTTATTCTCAATTTTATCCTGTTGTCATTTGTAATGAAGAACTCTGGCCCAACATGTATCCTTTCTATCCTTTTGCTCTTTTTTCAAAATACTTTCTTCCTGGGGGCCATTTAGATCCAATGTCTCAGAACAGCATCCTCTGTTTTAAACTAGGGAGTCTGGCTGAATCCTTGTGACTTTGGGATAAAGCCCACAAGGTTGAGCTGTAGGATCCTTAGTAATTTGCCTATGTTGACTAAACCATTAGAAGATGCCCAGCAGATAAATTTTGTGTCTAAGCTGGGCCAGAGATTTTGGGAGGAATTTGGTCTCTTTTTAGGGGCAAGGGGAAAGGAAGTTAAACTATGGCATTTTCAGATTTATCTCATTCCTATTTTAAATGTAATAGTTTGGCCCTCCTTGTAGCCACTCCCATCTACTTGCTATTTTTCTAACTGGGTCTTGGGTCACATTCAAGGGTGATGGGGTTTTCACTCACATAGCCAGCACTATGTGGTGGTGAGTTTCCTGTGCTAAATGAGTGCAATCAGTTTCTGATACCCCAAACAAAAGATGGCCCTTCTGTCCCTGAGTATTTGGTGCTTATCTGAGTGAGGTAAGCACAGTGAGGAGGAGCCAATCTGCCTCCCTCCTCTGGCTGATCAAATTGCCTTTATTATGAAAAGCAAAAGGTTTGTGCACACAAAGTATGCTCCAGGATTGGGTCAGCACAGAAACAGTCTTTTCAAGGACTACTGCACCATAGCCAGGTTTCAAATATTTGAGCATCAGCTACGAACACCAACCCAGTATCCCTGAATTACAGTTGCTTCTATCCACTGATGGGAAGGGCAGGAAAAACATCCAATACCTGAAGCTTTTCTCTTGTTCTGAAGGAAGAATACAGGCCTCTTGCTGTTAGTGCTCCCAGGTGTTGTCAATGGAGGTTTTCCTTGCTTCAATCTAGAGATGTTTAATTCTGAGATAGCTAGCTTGCTAGGAGATTGTGCTAGGCACTTCACTCTCCACTTTATTCCAATTTCATCTGTAATGAAGAATTTTGCCCTTCTGTGTCCTATTTTTATAGGACATTTTTAAAGTTTTTATTTAAATTCAATTAGGAACACCTGAGTGGCTCAGTTGGTTAAGCATCTGATTCTTGATTTTGGCTCAGGTCATGATCTCAGGCTTGTGGGATTGAGCTCTGTATTAAGCTCTTCACTCAGTGGGGAGTCTGCTTGAGATTCTTTCCCCCTTCCCTTTCTATAACTCAAGTGCCTTCACTCTTTCCCTAAAACAAATAAGTAAATCTTTAAAAATAAATAAAGTAAATTTCAGTTATATGAGTAATATTAGTTTCAGATGTACAATATATTGATTCAAACTTCACCCAGTGTTCATCACAAGTACATCCCTTAATGACCTTCATCTATTTAACCCATCCCTAAACCCACTTCCCCTCTAGAAACCATCAGTTTGTTCTCTATAGTTAAGAGTCTGTTTCTTTGTTTGTCCCCATCTCTCTTTTTTTTCCCTTGTTTATATTTTGTTTCTTAAATTCCACGTATGGGTGAGATCATAAGGTGTTTGTCTTTCTCTGACTGACTTATTTCAGTTAGCATAATACTCTCTAGGATATTTTAGTTGACAAAACTAGGTAATGTGTGTTTCTGAGTTTCTACTGCTATTTTTTTTTAAGATTTTGTTTATTTATTTGACAGAGATTACAAGTAGACAGAGAGGCAGGCAGAGAGAGAGAAAGGGAAGCAGGCTTCCTGCTGAACAGAGAGCCTGATGTGGGGCTCTATCCCAGGATTCTGGGATCATGACCTGAGCCAAAGGCAGAGACTTTAATCAACTGAGCCACCCAGGCACCCCTCGACTGATATTTCTAATTCAAATCTGTAACTATAAAATTTTTATTTTACTTTTTTCATCTTGCACCTTTATCTTCTTTTTCCCATGCAATTAATGCCAGTTTTCAATATACAAAGTGAAAGAATTAGAGGATCACAAAACACGTCTCAAACTCTGTTTTTATAGCCACAACATCCCGCAGTAATCTAGAAAGGCAATACCAACACTACTCCAACAATATGAATATGTGTATATATTTTGTATCATATCTATGTTTGTATATACTGATTTTATAATGACACTTAATTACCTTTCCATATAATGTACAGTTTGTCATTGATTCTTTTGGGGTCTCCAGATATATAACCATGTTACTTGTCAAGAAAATGTTACTTCTTTTTCTATTATTGTGCCTCTAATTGTTTTCCCACGTGTATTTGCTTTGATTAATATCTTAATACAGTGGTCAACAGTAGTGAGTTTAGTGGGCATCCCACATTAGTGAGACAGTCTCTAGTTTTCCTCAGTGAGTAAAAGTCAACTTTGGGGCTGCCATGCATGTGTGCATGTGTGTGTGTGTGTGTGTGTGTGTGAGAGAGAGAGAGAGAGTGTGTGTATTCATATTAAGGGAATATCCATTGATTTATATTTTATTGAGTCTTTTTAAGGATTTTTTTTTTCATTTTCATTTGCTTTCTTTCAAGTTTTTATTTAAATTCCAGTTAGTTAATATGTAGCACAATATTAGTGTCAGGTGTAGAATTTAGTGGCTCATCACTCATATATAACACCCAGTGTGCATCACAAGTGCCCTTCCTTAATGCCTATCACTCATTTGATCCATCCTCCTGCCCAAGTCTATTTCCAGCCACTCTTAGTTTGTTTTCTGTAGTTAAGTGTCTGTTTTATGGTTTGCCTTGCTTGCCCCCCTCCCCAGGCTCATCTGTTCATTTCTTAAATTCCACATATGAGCAAAATCATGTATTTGTCTTTCTCTGACTGACTTATTTCACTTACCATAATATTCTCGAGATCCATCTAAGTCTTTGCAAATGGCAAGATTTCATTTTCTTTCTTCCTTTCTTTCTTCCTTTCTTCCTTTCTTTCTTTTTTTTTTCCGGTAGCTTTGTAGTATTCCATTATGTGTCTATACCACCTAGTCTTTATCTACTTATCAGTCAATGGAAATTTGGACTCTTTCCAAAATTTGGCTATTATAGATATTGCTGCTGTAAATATTGGGGTGCAGTAGTCCTTTCCCTATCCCCTTTTGGCCACTCCACCCCCACCTTCCTGACCACATTCCACCATTTCATCAGAGGGCCCATTTAAGCTTCCACTCCCACTGCATCAATGAGGCTGAATAGCTACTCAGTACTCTACTCCTCCCAACCCAGGTAGGTGGAGTCTAGTTGGGAGCTGAGCCTCATGATATATTTAGTTTCAGTTAAGCAGTGAGTGGTAGGAGCTGAGCATTGTTGACACTCCACTCCATCCTCTATAAGAGGGGACCATTAGGGAACTGAACTAACATCCCCACTCAGAGGCTAAAGGGCTATGCAATTAGTGCCCCTCTTTAACTAGGAAAGGGTTCCCAGGGACCATCTGCATTTCCATGCATACTGGAAGACAATGAGATGGCACAAATTCAAAAGTACACAATACAACATGCATATAATATAATATTTAAAACTTCTAGGAAACAATGAAAAAATTATCCATCATACCAAGAACAAGAAAAGTCATAATTGAACACACACTAATACTGAGATAAATCAGATGTTAGAAATATTTGACATGAATTTTAAAGTAGCCTTTTCAAAAAAAAAAAAAATCAATCACAAACTACCTCCAAACAAATGAAAAAAATAAAAAATAAATCTAAAAACAAAGTAGAAGTTATTGTTTAAAGTGCCAAGTGGAAATTACAGTACAGAAAATTATAGTCATTGAAATAAAAGACTTTTTGAATGGGCTTAAGTAGAGTGAAGAGAACAAAGAATAGAATGAAAAAACTGCATATCAGTAGAACTTACTCAATATACACAAGGACAAAATAGATTGGGGGGGGAATGATTAGAGTCTCATAGATCTGATCATAATAAAAGGTATAAACTCAACTCATAAGACTCTCAGAAGAAGAGGGGGACAAAAGACAAGACTAATAAGATTTTCAACGAAATAATGGCCAGAAACTTCCCAAAGATTTAGAAAATATATGTATACAGATTAAAGAATCTAAACAAACTTAAGACAAATATAAGCATGTTCATGACAAACATCATAATTAAACTCAGAAAACTAAAGAAAATTTTAAAAAATGTTGAAAGCAGTGACAGAAAATCATATAATACTTACAAGAGAATACAAATTTGAATGCCAGCTGAGCACTCATCTGAAACATTAGAAGGCAAAAGGATGGTGACCATACTTTTTCAAGTATTGATAAAAAAATACTTTTTCAGTGTTTAATAACTGGCAAAAATCCCTTTAAGGAATAAAAGAAAACAAAGACATTGTCAAACAAAGGGAAAACAAGAACATTTATTTCCAGTAACCTATCCTTAAAGTATAGTCAAAAGAAATTCTTGAAGTAGAAAGGAAAAGCTAACAATCACCACAACAAAACCTTGGCACTTCAGAAATGAAAAAAAAAAAAAAATACATTGGACCAGATAATAATTGAGGTAACTCTAATAAAATATCTTTAAATCATGAGGTTATTAAGTCATAGTTGAAAGTTAATGCAAAATTATAGCATCTGATATGGTCTTAAATGTATATAGTAGAAACAGTTAATTATATATAAAAACGGGGAGAGTAAAGGGGACCAGAATGAAAATAAAGCATCTGAACTTCACTCAGATGGTAAAACATGTGGACCTGTAACTGTGATAAGTATGCAAATGTTTTGTAATATCTAGAGCAACAACCAAAAACACTAAACAAAGCAGTATTTCAACTTTACTATAAATCAATCAAGATGAAATACTAAAAAAAAAAAAAAAAAGAAAGAAAGAAAGAAAGAAAAAAAAAGTCTGAGTTATCCACAGGAAGGCAAAGAGAAGGAGTTGAGAAACTCTAGTAAAATGTCAGATGTGAACTTTACCACATTATTTAAATGTAAATAGTCTAAATATGACAGCTAGAAGATAGATTGACAACACCTGAAAATAATACAGCACAGTATGTTAACTATAATGAAATTTTAAATAAAATAAATTAAAATTTAAAATCAGGTAAATTGGCAAAATAGATAAAAACACATGATCCAATAAAATGTTATCTGTAAGAAATTCATTTCAAATTCAATAAAATATAAAGGTTGAAAGTAAAAGGAAGGAAAAATATATACTTGCAAGCATCAGTCAAAAGAGTGGGAAGGGAGGTAAAACTGAATGGGAAGAAATCAGAGAGGGATACAAATCATGGAAAGACTCTGGACTCTGGAAAACAAACTGAGGATTACAGAAAGGAGGGGTTGGGGGGAATGGGATAACCAGGTGATGGGTATTAAGGAGGGCATGTATTGTGATGAGCACTGGGTATTTTACATAACTAACAAATCTTTGAACACTACATCAAAAACTAAAGGTGTACAACATATTGGCTAACTGAACATGATGATAAAAAGATAGAAAATAAAATATCAAAATAGGTTCTGGGGCATAGAAAAACCACTGGAGACAAAGGGAGACTTTAAATAATGATAAAAGGATCACCCCACAAGGAAGGAATTGTGATATTAAATATATATGTTCTAAAACAGAGCCTCACAATATATAAAGAGAGCTAAAAGGAGAAACAGACAATTCACAATAATTCACCTCAAATAATTTAAAATAATTGAAACTATAGAGAACATGTTCTCTGAGCATGATGGAATCAAACTAGAAATGCAACATGGGGGCTTAAGTGGGTAGGAGAAGAATAAATGAAACAAGATGGGATTGGGAGGGAGACAAACCATAAGTGACTCTTAATTTCACAAAACAAACTGAGGGTTGCTGGGGGGAGGGGGTTTGGGAGAAGGGGGTGGGATTATGGACATTGGGGAGGGTATGTGCTTTGGTGAGTGCTGTGAAGTGTGTAAACCTGGTGATTCACAGACCTGTACCCCTGGGGATAAAAATATATGTTTATAAAAAATAAAAAATTAAAAAAAAAAACATCACAAAAACAACAGGAAATCCCCCAAGCAGTTGAAAATTAAAATACTTCTAAATAATTCATGTCAAAAAGAATATAATAAAATAAATGTAAATGTAAATATAAATATATATTAAGCATATGTAATGTAAATAAATATAAAGTTAAAATATATATCATAAAATATGGTATTAAAAAAACAACATTATGAGGGAAATTGATGGCACTAAAAGCTTACTTGAGAAGATTTTAAAATATCTCAAATCAATAATCTGAGTAACTCTTTTAAGAAATTAGAAAGAGAAGAGCAAAACAAATCCCTAACAAGAATAAAGAAAGCAATAATAAAGATAAGAGCAAAAATCAATGAGAGAAAAAAAATAAAATTTATAAAACCTTAACAACACTGACAAAGAGAAGATATTCCAAAATAAAAAAATGAAACAAAGGAAATCACTATAAATCCTCCAGCCATTAAAAAGGAAACAGGGAAATACAAAGTACAGCTTTACTCTCATAAAGTCAGCAACTTGGAAGAAAATAATCAATTTCTTGAAATCAAAACTGTAAAATTGGAATTGAGACAAAACTGATAATGGGAACAATTTTATAACCAAGAAATGTGAAGTATCCCTGAAAAAGAGATTCCCAGTCCCAGATGATTTCATTAGAGAAATTTACCATACATTTAAGAATAATCAACATCAATTTGACACAGTTCCATAGAATTAGAAGAGATAGGTAAGAGGATGGATTAAATAGGTGATAGGAATGAGAAATGCACTAGTGATGAGCACCAGATATTATATGGAATGTTGAATAACTGTATTGCACATCTTAAACTAATATTACACTGTATATTAATGATACTGGAATTTAAATAAAAACTTAAAAATAAAAAATAAAAAAATCCAAAAAGTAAAAAGAAAAAAGGATGGAAGGAAAAAAAGAAGGAAAATAGAAAGAAAGAAAGAAACTCCCAACTCCTTTTATGAGGTTAGTATTACCCTTATATCAAAAATAAAAAAGACTGTACAATGAAAACTACATATAATCCTCATGAATTTAGAAGAAAGCACCCTTAGTAAAAGATTAGGAAATTGATCCAACAATGTATAAGTATACACACACACACACACACACACACCATTACCAAGTAGAATTTTTTGCAAATGTGCAAGACTGCATCAATATTCAAGATCAAGTAATGAAATACATCACAGAAAAAATAAAAACTATATGATCTTATCAGTGATGTGGAAAAAGCATTTGCCAATCTACACCTGTCATTTATTGTAAAAATTCTCAAAAAGCAAAAATAGAAGAGAAAATCCTCAACTTCATAAGAAACATAAGTCAAGCAGAGAAAGACAACTATCATATGATCTCCCTGATATGAGGAAGTGGTGATGCAACATGGAGGCTTAAGTGGGTAGAAGAATAAATGAAACAAGATGGGATTGGGAGGGAGACAAACCATAAGTGACTCTTAATCTCACAAAACAAACTGAGGGTTGCCGGGGGGGAGGGGGTTGGGGAGAAGGGGGTGGGATTATGGACATTGGGGAGGGTATGTGATTTGGTGAGTGCTGTGAAGTGTGTAAACCTGGTGATTCACAGACCTGTACCCCTGGGGATAAAAATATATGTTTATAAAAAATAAAAAATTTAAAAAAAAAAAAAAAACCTTCAGCTAACATACACAACAAGCAAGGATGTACACTGCTTGCACTGTAATTCATTATACTACAAAAAGTTCTAGCTATTTAATAAGGCAAGGAAAATAAATGAAAATCATATAGATCAGAAAGGAAGAAGTAAAGCAGGACTGATTTGCTGATGACATCGAGGAAACTAAAAAACAAACAAACAAAAACCTCCTAGAACTAATAACTGATTTTAGAATGACACAGTTCTCAAATCTAAATCAGCACATAAAATATAAAACCAATTTTTCTGTATTTTTATTATGTTCAATTAACCAACATATCATTAGTTTTTGAAGTAGTGTTCAACAATTCATTAGCTGTGTACAACATCCAGTGCTCAACACAACACATGCCCTCCTTAATACCCATCACCTGGTTGCCCCATTCCCCCACATCCCTCCTTTCTGTGACCCTGAAGTTTGTTTCCTGGAGTCCAGAGTCTCTTATGGTTTGGCTCCCTCTCTGATTTCTTCCCATTCAGTTTTCATTTTATTCCTCTGTGGTCCTCCACATTATTTCTTATGTTCCACATATGAGTGAAACAATTTGATAATTGCCTTTCTCTGCTTGACTTATTTAACTTAGCATAATCCCCTCCAGTTCCATCCATGGTGGGTATCCATCCTTTCTGATGCCTGAGTAAAATTCCATTGTATGTATGAACCACATTTTCTTTATCTGTTCATCCACTGAAGGACATCTTGGCTCTTTCCACAGTTTGGCCATTGTGGACATTGCTGTTATAAACATTGGGGTGCATGTGCCCCTTCTTTTCACTACATCTGTATCTCTGGAGTAATACATAGTAGTGCAATTGCTGGGTCATAGGATAGCTATATTTTTAATGTCTTGAGGAACCTCCATACTGTTTTCCAAATTGGCTGTACCAGCTTGCATTCTCACCAAGAGTGTGAGAAGTCCCCGTTTCTCCATATCCTTGCCAGCATTTGCTTCCTGTCTTGTTAATTTTGACCATTCTAACTGGTGTAAGGTAACACTTCATTGTGGTTTTGATTTGTATTTCCCTGATGTCTAGAGATACAGAGCATTTTTTCGTGTGTCTATTGTCCATTTGTATATCTTCTTTGGAGAATTGTCTATTTGTGTCTTCTGCCCATTAATTGATTGGATTATTTGGTGTTTTTAGGTATTGAGTTTGAGAGGTTCTTTATAGATGTTGGAGATTAGCTTTTTATATGTAGCATCATTTTGTCAATATCTTCTTCCATTTCATCAATTGCCTCTTAATTTTATTAATGGTTTCCTTTGCCATGCAAAAGCTTTCTATCATGATGAAGTCTGAAAAGCTCATTTTTGCTCCTTGTCTTTAGAGATGTGACTTGAAAGAAGTTGCTATGGCCAATGTCTAAGAGGTTACTCCTTATCCTCTAGGGTTTTGATGGATTTCTGTCTCACACTGAGGTCATTCATCCATTTTGAGTTTGTCTTTGCATATGGCATAAGAGAATGTTCCAGTTACATTCTTCTGCATGTGGCTGTCCAATTTATCATCACCATTTATTGAAAAGACTGTTTTTATTCCACTGGATATTCTTTCCTGCTTTGTCAAAGATTAGTTGACCACAGAGTTGTGGGTCTATTTCTGGGCTCCCTATTCTGTTTGATTGATCTAAGTATCTGCTATTGTGTCAATACTATGCTGTCTTGATGATCACAGCTTTGTAATACAGGTTGAAGTCTGGAATTGTGATTCCCCATAGCTTTAATTTTTTTTTCAACACTTCCCTGGTGATTCAGGGTCTTTTCTGGCTCAATACAGATTTTAGGGTTGTTTGTTCTGTTCTCTGTGAAAAATGTTAATGTTATTTTGATAGGGATGGCATTGAAAGTATAGATTGCCTAGGCAGCATGAACATTTTAACAATGTTTATTCTTCCAATTCATGAGCATGGAATCTTTACCCATCTCTTTGTGTCTTCCTCAATTTCTTTCATAAGTGATATATAGTTTCTGGAGCATAGATCCTTTACCTCTTTGGTTAGGTTTATTCCAAGGCATCTTATGGTTTTTGGTGTTATTGTAAATCGAATGGATTCCTTAATTTCTCTTTCTTCAGTTACATTGTTAGCGTATAGAAATGCAACTAATTTCAGTGCATTGATTTTGTATCTTGCCATGTTGCTGAATTGCTGTATGAGGGGTAGTAATTTGGGGGTGGAGTCCTTTAGGTTTTCCACATAAAATATCATGTCATATTCGAAGAGAGAGAGTTTGACTTCTTCTTGCCAGTTAGAATGAATCTTATTTCTTTTTGTTGTCTGATTACTGAGGCTAGGACTTCTATTGCTATGTTTAACAATACTGGTGAGAGTGGGTATTTCTGTCATGTTCCTGACCTTCAGGGAAAAGCTCTCAGTTTTCCCCCACTGAGAATGATATTCGTTGTGGACTTTTCATAGATGGCTTTAATGATACTGAGGTATGTTCCCTATATCCCTATACTTTGAAGACTTTTGACAAAGAAAGGATGCTGTATTTTGTCAAATACCTTTTCTGAATCAATTGAGAAAATCCTCTAGTTCTTGCCTGGTCTTTTATTAATGTGCTCTATCATATTGTTTGATTTCTGAATGTTGAACCAGCCTTGAATTTGAGGAATAAATCCCACCTGGTCATGGTGAATAATCCTTTTAATATTCTGTTGGATCCTCTTGGCTAGGATGTTGTTAAGTATTTTGGCCTCCATGTTCATCAGGGATATTTGTCTATTATTCTTTTTTATGGGCTCTTTGTCTGGTTTTGGGATCAGGGTAATGTTGGTCTCATAGAACAAGTTTAGAAATTTTTCTTCTCTTTCTATTTTTTTTTTTTTTTGGAAGTGTTTCTTTAGCATAGGTATGATTTCTTCTTTAAATATTAGGTAGAATTCCCCTGGGATGCCATCTGGCCCTGAACACTTGTTTTTTGAGAGGTTTTTAATTACTGCTTCAATTTCCTTGCTGGTTATTTGTCTGTTCATATTTTCTGCCTCTTCCTATTTCAGTCGGTAGTTTATGAATTTCCAGAAATGCATCCATTTCTTATAGATTGCATAATTTCTTGGCATATAATTGTTCATAATTGTTCTTTTGCAAATTGTATTTCCTCAGTGTTGGTCATGATCTCTCCCCTTTTGTTCGTGATTTTATTAATTTGGGTCTTTACTCTTTTCTTTTGGATAAGTATGGCCAGAGGTTTATTGATCTTATTAATTCTTTCAAAGAACCAGCTTCTAGTTTCATTGATCTGTTCTACTATTTTTCTTGTTTCTATTTCATTGATTTCTGCTCTACTATTTATTATTTCTCTCCTTCTGCTTTGGTTTAAGCTTTATTTGCTGTTCTTTCACCAGGCCCTTTCAGTTTAAGGTTAGCTTGTGCATTTAGGATTTTTTTTTTTTCTAATTTTTTGAGAGCTGCTTGTGGTTGTGTACTTTCCTCTTAGGAATACCTTTGCTCTTTCACATAGGTTTTGAACCAATGTGGGTTTAAAAATATATTTATTTATTTATTTGACAGAGAGAGAGAAAGAGAGACATCACCAGTAGTCAGAGAGGCAGGAGCGGGGTTGGGGGGGAGAGAAGCAGACTCCCTGCTGAGCAGAGAGCCCAATACAGGGCTCAGTCTCAGAACCCTGAGATCATGACCTGAACCAAAGGCAGAGGCTTAGCCCACTGAACCACCCAGGTGCCCCAAACCAATGTGTTTTCATTGTTTTTAGTTTCCAGGAATTTCTTAAGTTCTTCTTTAATATCTTGGTTGAACTATTCATTCTCTATCAGGATGTTCTTTAACCTCCAAGTGTTTGAATTCCTTTTGAATATTTTCTTGTGACTGAGTTCCAGTTTCAAAGCATTGTGGTATCATAGCAAGCAGAGAATGATCTCAGTCTTCTACTATTGGTTGAGAACTGATTTGTGATCTTTTATGTGATCTCTTCTGGAGAAAGTTCAATGTGCATTTGAGAAGAATGAGTATTCTGCTGTCTTAGGGTGGAATGTTCTGTATATATCTATGAAGTCCATCTGGTCCAGTGTGTCACTCAAAGCCCTTGTTACTTTGTTGATCCTCTGCTTAGATAAACTGTCCACTTCTGTGAGTGGAGTGTTGAAGTCTTCTTCTATTAATGTATTATTATCAATACATTTCTTTATTTTGGTTATTAATTGGTTTATGTAATTGGCTGCT
Organism: Mustela nigripes; assembly: GCF_022355385.1. Classification (NCBI taxonomy): domain Eukaryota; kingdom Metazoa; phylum Chordata; class Mammalia; order Carnivora; family Mustelidae; genus Mustela; species Mustela nigripes. The sequence goes on along the minus strand of NC_081559.1, from coordinate 111,443,600 downwards.
CCCATGTTGGGGGAATAGATATTTATAATTATTAGAACTTCTTGTTGCATAGACTCTTTACATATAATATAGTGTCCTTCAATGTCTCTTTGTATGGTTTCGGTTTAAAATCTAATTTGTCTGATATGATGATTGTTACCCAATCTTTCTTTTAAGATCCATTAACTTGTTAGATTGTTCTCCATCTCACTTTCAATCTGGAGGTGTCTTTAGGTTCAAAATGTATCTCCTGTAGACAGCATATGGATGGATCCTGCTTTTTTATCCAATTGGAAGTCTTGTTTGTCTCTTCATGAGAGCATTCAGCCCATTTACATTCAGAGTAACTATTGAGAGATATGAATCTAGTGCCATTGTTTTGCCTTTATTTAATTTTTATGTTAATTTAGTCACCACACAGAACATCATTAGTTTTTGTTTTTGTTTTTTAAGATTTTATTTATTTATTTGACAGAGAGAGAGATCACAAGTAGGCAGAGAGGCAGGCAGAAAGAGAGAGAGAGAATGAAACAGGCTCCCTGCTGAGCAGAGAGCCTTGATCTCAGGACCCTGAGCTCATGACCTGAGCTGAAGGCAGAGGCTTTAACCCACTGAGCCACCCAAGAGTTTCCTAGAGTCCATAGTCTCTCATTGTATTGCCTTTAAAGTCTCTGTATCTGTGGATTGTTTCTGTTAATTTCTGTTCTATATTACTCTTGGGGTCTCTTGCTTAGAGAATCCCCCGTAATATTTCTTGCAGGGCTGGCTTTGTGGTTATATATTCATTCAATTTCTGCTTGTCCTGAAAGTTCTTTATCTCTCTAACCATTCTGAATGACAGCTTTGCTGGATAAAGTATTCTTGACTGCATGTTTTTCTCATTTAGTATCCTGAATATGTCCTACCAGCCCTTTCTGGCTTGCCAGTTCTCTGTGAATATATTTGGTGTTATTCTGATGTTTCTCCCTCCATATGTAAGAAACCTCCTCTCCCAAGCTATTCTCAGGATATATTGTTTGGTTGTAAGATTTTCAAGCTTCACTATTTTATGTCAGGGTATTGCTATATATTTATTGATTTTGAGAGGGGTCCTCTCTGCCTTGTGGAAATGAATGTATGTTTCCTTCCCCACATTAAGTATGTTCTCAGCTATGATTTGCTCAAATATGCCTTCTAGTCATTTCTCTCTCCACCCCCTTGGGGATCCCCAACAATTCTGACACTGGAATGTTTCATGGCATCATTCAATCTCTCAAAATCTATTTTCATAGGCTACTAGCTGTTTTCCTCAACTTCCTTTCTTTCCATCAGCTTATCATCTAGACCACTGATTCTCTCCTCTGTCTCATTTATCTTGGCTGTGAGAGTATCCAGTTTGACTACATCTCATTACAGCATTTTTAAGTTTGACCTGATCTCATTTCTGCCCTCAGAGATTCTATTTTGTCACTAATGCTTTTTTCAAGCCTAGCTTTTGACTTTGTGATTGCTATATTCAGTTCTGTCTCTGACATCTTGTTTATATCTATATCCATTAGTTCTGTGGCAGAGGACATTGTTTCTTTTATTTGTTTAGATTTCCTCCTTCTGGACATTCTGTTGAGGGTTGGCTAAGCAAATGAACAGGGTCCAAATTATCAAGCATGACCCAAGGAAAATGCACCCTAGATAACATCCAAAGTGGTCTGAAGCTACGACAGATATACAACCAGAGCCAAGATGATCTAAAACAATGAAAAAATGGGTATTGTATTCTCTCAGGTTGGAGAAATCAGGGTGATCTCCCTGTTCCTAATTGATTATTTTTGGTTTGTGTGTTAGAAAAAAATATATTCCAAAATTTCAAAGAAATAAGAACTTCATCTATATCTATATCTATGTATAAATCTATTTATAGATAGATTTGTCTGATATGAGGATTGTACCTATCTATCTGTAAATAGATTTATTTGTAGATATGGATATCTATCTGTCTATCTATCTATCAATATCTATATATAGACAGATATTTATACATAGATATTGATTTCTATTTATAAACAGATTTATATATAGATAGATATGAAGATAAAATTAAATAGAGTGAAAAATGGGCTTGGATGGGGCATAAATCTATGAAACATAAATGTGAAATAATGAAAGTTTGAAAGTGACTTTAAAAACATAAGTTGGAAAATAAGAATCTATTTGTAAGGCAAACAGGATAGAAAAAGAAGTAGAAGAAGAAGAAAAGAAGAAGCAGCAGCAGAAAAGGAAGGAAGAGGAGGAGGAGAGGAAAGAAACTTTTAGCCTAAAATATAAACGAGTCATGAGGGAACACCTAAAGCTCCTTATATTATTTCTCCCTGGTGCTGGAGTTTTACAGTCCTGTGGGAAATAATCTTATCATTCATCTGTTCTTCAAGTCTGTCTTCTGGGGGGTGGGAACCTACCCCTTGGCTTCTCAGTCATCCTTGAGTGGGTGGAGTTGCCCACTCCTTTTCAGGAAGGTGGGCTTAATGTGAGCTAGTTGGCTGTGTGGCTTCTGTTCCCTGACATTTTTCTACTTCTCTTTAGTGGGTCAGAGCAAATATGGCCTTGCTGGACTCTCTGGTCCAGAGCCACAAGGTCAAAGTCCCCTTTCTTCAATAAAACCATCAGGTCAAACCATCTCCACTTCTGTTTGTACCAAACTCCGTAGACTCACACTATTATACCTGCTGCAGCTCTCCTAAGTGAAGTTACAGGGACCCACGAGCATCTCTGTGCTTTGTGACTTTGCAATTGCTAGCAGCTGTGGGCTTGTGCATGCACGCTTTTCTGCAGCTTACAGGCCATGCTGGGTGTTGTCCCACCGTCCTTTCAGGGGTCATGCTGCCTTAAGAGCTGTTGCCCTGTTGTGAGCACAGCCTCTTTGTGTGCCAAACTGCCAAATCCTTTGGTTCCTGCTCCACTGCACCTCTCCCAGAGGAGAAACAGGGACCTTCAAGTGTCCCTGTGCTTTGTGATTTGTAATTGCTAGCAGCCATTTGCTCACACGTGCACACTTTTCTGCAGCTCTTAGGTCACGCATGCTGCTTCAGTCCTTTCATGGGCCACACTGCCCTGAGAGCTTTTGCCCTGTCATGGGCACAGTAACCTGGATTGTTAAACAGCCCACACTTTCTCGTCTTTCTTGGGGGGGTCAGACAGAAAGTGGTTTCCCTACCAGCCCAGCTTGCAGTTTACTGTGACCAGAGCTGAGAGTTATTTCTGGGCTCACTGATCATAACCAGTCTCACTGCTCCACTGCTTGGACACTCAGGATCCCTCTTTCTTTCTGAGTCTCCTAGAATCCTGAGACCACAATGATCCACTGAAAATTCTGCCCTATTCATTCCTTGTGCCCTTTTCAAAAAGTGGTATCTCTCTCTGGAGCTGATTTCCAAGGGTACTGATATTTTGCTCTGGTTTTATATCACTTACCAGTGGCTGTCTTATGGAGGCTCCTTCCCCCTCCACTTATCTTCTGACATTTCCTCCAAAGATTCAAGGTTCTGCACTTCTTACCTCACAAAATGTAGTCATTTTTCTGTTTGTAAGGATCCAGATAAATCTTCAGGTTGAATTTGTGTGTGCTCAGAATGGTTTGGCAGATATGCTGCTAAATTCAAGGGACCAGATAAAATGAGGTCTCCTACTCTGCTGTCCACTTGTCCCCCAGACATCTTCTTTATATTGCCATTATTTTCAGGAGTGGGAATACAGTACACTGACCTAAATACAACAACAGAAATAGTGACCCAGACAAAGTGACAAGACAAATGAATTCACTGCAAAATCAATACAGATACAAGTAAGATGTCTGAATTGGAGTTTAAAACAATACCATAAGGACACTAGCTGGGTTTGAGAAAAGTATGGCAGACACTGGAGACCCCCATAGTACAGAGATTAAAAAAAAAAAATAATAATGAACTACTCAGGCCAAAATAAGAAATACTACAACTTAGATGCAAAACCAAATGGGTGTAATGTCAATGAGGATGAACGAAGCAGAGAAATCAATCAGTGATATAGAAGATAAAATTACAGAAAACAAAGAAGCTGGGAAAAAAGGAAATAAAGGTATTGGATAACAAATGTTGATTTAGGGAACTCAGCAACTCCTTAAAGCATAATAATGTTTGAATCACATGGATCCCAGACGAAGAAGAGAAAGAAAAAAGAGCAGAAGATTTATTAGAGCAAGTTATAACTGAAAAATTCCCTAATATGGGGAAGAAAAAAACACCAAAATCCAAGAAATACAGAAAACTCCAATTAAATTCAACAAAAAGGGCACCTAGATGCTGCACTCAGTTTAGTATCTGACTCTTGGTTTCAACTCAAGTCATCTCAGTGTCATGACATGAAGCCTCACAACAGACTCCATGCTCAGCACAGATTCTCCTTGAGATTCTCCACCACTCCTGCTCATGCTTTCTCTGAGATTATATATATATATATATGTATATATATATATACACATATATATATATTTGATTTAAATAGATATATATCTATTTAATATCTATATTATAATATCTAATAGATATATATCTATTTAAATCAACAAAATCTGGCCATCACCAAGAAATATCATAGCAAGTTAGAAAATACAGAGACAAAAAAAAAAAATGAGAGAG
>NC_081559.1:111438347-111438965 GCF_022355385.1 Mustela nigripes | reverse complement strand
AGAAAGAAAGAAAGAAAGAAAGAAAGAAAGAAAGAAAGAAAGAAAGAAAGAAAACACAGAGACAAGGAAAGAATCCTGAAAGCAGCAAAGGAAGAAAAGTACTTAAACTAGAAGGAAAGCCAGATCAGGATCACAAAACATCTGTCCACAGAAACATGGAAGGCCAGAGACAGTTGTAGGATATATTGAACATACTGAGTGAGAAAATATACAGCCCAGAATACTTTATCCAGCAAGGCTCTCATATTCAGAATTGGAGAGATAAAAGTTTTCCAAACAACTAAGGGAGTTTGCGGCCACTTAACCAGCCCTTCAAGAAATATTAAAGGGGACTCTTGAAGGCAGTGGGGAGGCAAAGGCAACAAAGAGTAGAAATAAACAGAATGCAATGGCACTAAATTAATATCTATGAATAATCATTTTGAACATAAGTGGACTGAATGCACCAATTAAAAGACATAGGGCATCAGAATGGATTAAAAAAAAAAAGACCCATCTATATGCTACTAATTTTAGACATAAAGACATTGCCAGGTTTAAAGAAAGGGAATGCAAAACAATCTATCATGCTAATGGACATAAAAAGAAAGCCAGAGTAGCCATTCTTATATCATGAAA
>NC_081559.1:111408825-111437847 GCF_022355385.1 Mustela nigripes | reverse complement strand
GGAAGTGGCAGGGGGGTGGGAGGTTGGGGTACCAGGTGGTGGGTATTATAGAGGGCTTGGATTGCATTGAGCACTGGGTGTGGTGAAAAAATGATACTGTTATGCTGAAAATAAATAAATGAAAAAAAACATAAATTATCTAGGAATAATATTAACCAAAAAAGTAAACAAAACAAAATGAAAGGAAACAAACAACAACAACAACAAAAATAAAACTGTACTCTGAAAACGCTGGTGAAAGAAATTGAAGATGACACAAAGAAATGGAAAAACATTCCATGCTCATGGACTGAAAGATCAAATATTGTTTAAAATATCTATTCTACCCAAAGCAATCTACACATTTAATGCAATCCCTATCAAAATAACAACAGTATTTTTCAGAGAGCTAGAAAAACAATCCTAAAATTTGTATGGAGCCACAAAAGACCTCAAACAACCACTGTAAGCTTGAAAAAGAGAAGCAAAGCTGGAGTCATCACAATTCCAGACTTCAAGTTCTATTACAAAGCTGTAGTGATCAAGACAGTATAGTACTAGCACAGAAAGAGACACATACATCAATGGAACAGAATAGAAAACCCAGAAATGTACCAAGAATTTTATGTTCAATTAATCTTTGACAAAGCAGGGAAGAAGACAGAGTATTTCAAATACCATTAGTACTATTACAAAACCAAGTATTTCATGGGGGGGTGTGTGAATGTGATTTTGTTTTGTTTTTGAGAAAATTAGAGTTACATGTAGTTGTAAGACAAAATAGAAGCCCCTTATATAATTTTGCTCACTTTCCTCAAGTGGCAATATTTTGAAAAAATGTTACATCCAGTCTATTGATATTAATACAATCCATTGGTCATATTCAGATTTGCTAAGTTTTTTCTTGTACTCTTGTGTGTCTGTGTGTGTGCATTAAGTTCATACAACTTTATCACCTACCAGATCTATGTACCCACTACTACAGTCCAAATGCTAAAAACTCCCAACACTACATGAATTCCTCTTGTCCTTTCAACTGCATTCACCTTCCTCCCCTTCCCTCTGGCCCTAACCTCTGTTTGTAGTACTGAATTCCTTTATTACTACTTCAATGTCAGTGGGATCAGTAGTGAAGATGCCTCTCTCATTTGGTTATTAGTAATTTGTGCCTTCTCTTTGTTTTTCTTCATTCACCAGGCAGATGTTTATAAACTTTTTTGATCATTTCTAAGAAGAAACTTTGGTTTTGTCAATATTCTCTACTGTTTCCCTATTTTCAGTGCCCTTGATTTCTAATTTTTATTATTTCCTTCTCTTTGCTTTGGATTTATTTGTTTTTCTTTCTTTGGTTTTTCAAGATGGAAGCTTAATTTTTAATTTTTATCTCGCTTATTTTATAGTAAATGGATTAATTCTACCAATTTCCCACAAAGCCTTGATCCATGTATATTCTGTAGGTTTTGATATGCTGTATTTTCATTTTTATTTAATACAAAATATTTTTAAATATATCTTGAAACTCCTTTGACCCATGGATTGTTTAGAAGTGTGTTGTTTAATTTTTAAATACTCGGACTTTCCAATTATTTCACTGTTATTTATTTCTACTTTAATTTCATTATGGTCAGAAAACATACCTTGTATTATTTCTATTCTTTTAAATGTGTTCAGGTATGTCTATGGCTCAGGCTGTGGTCTATACTGATGGATTTTCCATGTGAGCTTGAGAAGAATGCACAATCTATTGTTGTTGGATGACATATTCCATAAATGTCAATTAGATCATGTTGATTGATAGTGCTTTGCAGCTCATCTATATCCTTACTGGTTTTCTGCTTACTTTATCTATCAATTACTGATAGAGATGTTGAATTCTTCAAGAACAATGGTGGACCCTATTGAAGTGTCCCTCTTTCACCCTTTTCTGAACTTCTAGAAAGCATGGGAAATTCTGAAGTGTCTCCCACAACATAAGCCAAACAATACTCCCAAGTATGGCCTTGTCCCATACAGTCTACATCCTTGTTCAAGTCCCCAAGATACCCTCTTCTGGCAAAGTGCAGGGGCATCCAGGCCCTGCTATAAGCAGTCCCAAGCCACATTTGTTCTTACATTTTTCACTTTTCTAGGAGTATTTCCTTTTAACTCCCTCTACCCAATACCCAGGACTTAGGCCATGAAGGGGCAGACACTGGATCCTATCCTATTAAGTTGTTTGGTGTCCCACCAGCCCTTTGATGCTCCACCAGACATGTCCCCAACCTTGTTCAAAATTTCCTTTTCTATTTCCCCTGTGCCAACTGTCCCACTGAGATAATTGCATTCCTGTCTGGCTCCCAGTCCCAGAAGGGATGCCTAAGAGTAGAAGTGAATAAACTCCATGCAACAGAGAAAAATGACATCTGTTATCAATGTCCTTCTGTACACAATAAAGTAATTGCCACCACTGACCAATCATCGAAAGCTGAATCTTTCCTTTTTCACCTCCTGCTATGAATATCATCACCCCACAAGGAGCCAGTTGATCATAAGCATGAATCAATAGTGTGATCAAGGTCATGTGAAGGTATTCCTGAGCCCACCTCCAAATATGGCATTTCTCCTCTCTCACCATTATACTCCATGTTTCTGATTTCTCATTTTCTCCTAATTTGATTTTTTTTAACCCTCAACACATGTCAAAACTCTCTATTACCTGTGGAGTTCCCTGAATTGCTATTTACAGAAAGCCCTGGCAGTGAAGATTTATGGTTTAAGATAGTCTTGCCATCAAGGTCAGATGCGATTCATATTTTGAGTCAAAATATGTTCCTATAGTCCCATAAACTTGCTAATGCAGGTTCAGAAGCTTCTCTAGGAGGTTCTCCATTGAGCCATCTCATATGAGGAGACTGTTGAGTCCTATGTTGAGAAGGTTTGGGAGGTTTGTGCACAGGCAGCAAAGCAGAGTGAGGCTCTCATTTGTTGACATCACTCGGGAAGAGGAAGGCAGCAATGCACCAAGCCCATACAACCTGCTCCATATGCTTCCATGACTATTTCCTTTACCATTATTTTGAGTTTTTCTGACGGTTTATTCTTTTAAGTGTTTATTTAAATTCCAGTTAGTTGACATACAGTGTAACATTAGTTTAAGGTGTACAATATAGTGATTCAACAATTCTATACAACACCTGGTGCTCATCCCAGGTGTCCTCCCTAATTCCCATCATGTATTTCACCCATCCCCCCACCTTCCCTCTGGTAACCCTTGGTTTGTTCTCTGTAGTTAAGAGTCTGTTTCTTGGTTGGCTTTTTTCTTACTCCCCCTCCTTTGCTCTTTTGTTTTGTTTCTCAAATTCCACATATGCATAAAATCACATGGTATTTGTCTTTCTCTGACTGAACTATTTCACTCAGCATAATACTTAGCTTCATCATGTTGTTGTAAATGGCAAGAAAGATTTCATTCCTTTTGATGGCTGAGTAATATTCCATGTATATGTGTATATATGATATGTATATAATGGAAATATATAATTTCCATTGATTATATATTAATATTAATTATATATAATAATTATATATTACACATATATTAATTATATAGAATTTCCATTAATATATATTATATTTATTTATTTATAATTGAAATTATATATAAATTTATATAATATATATATAATTTATATAGTATTTTTAATGGAAATTATATAGGTAAAATTTCCATTATAAATAATAATAAATAAATATTTATTAATTATATAAATTATATATACATATGTAATTTCCATTACATACATATCACATCTTCTCCATCCATTCATCAGTCGATGGGCATGGACTGCTTTTATAATTTGGTTATTGTTGATAATGCTGATAACATTGGGGTGCCTGTATCCATTTGAAGTAGTATTTTTGTATCCTTTGGGTAAATACCTAGTGGTGCAATTAATTTACTATTTTTTTTAATTTACTATTATTTTGAATGTTAAGGAGTTTATTAGTTTTGGAGAGATGATACACTCATATTTCCAGAAAACGATAATATAAAAAGATACAGTTAGAAGATCCTCATGTGTGCCCTTGACCTTACCTTTTCCCTTCATGCCCCAGTGCTGTTATTCCAGTGTCACATTATACAAACATAGCAAAAAGCACCCACAAATTCTTATTCTGTGTTTCCTATTCCCTCTTTCTTACATGAAAGGTAACATAATATATAATACTCTGTACTTCATTTTCTCCACCAAACCACATATCCTAGAGGTTTCTCAAATGAAATCTTGTTGTTGTTGTTGTTGTTGTTGTTGTTCATGTCATCATCATCTGTTTCTCCTGTTTTATATTTCTCTGTTTTATCTTTCCTGCCTTTCTTTGGGTTACTTGGATATTTTTTTTAATCCTCTATAGTGTTTTTGAGTGTATTTATTCGTATAACTGTTTGTAGCAGTTGTTCCAGGTGTTACACTATTTGTACAGCTGACCCTTGAACAACATGGATCTTAACTACACAGGTCCACTTTTATACACTGATTGTTTTCAATAATTAAGGCACAATACTCTAAATGTATTTTCCTTATGATTTTCTTAGTAACATTTTCTTTTCTCCAGGCTAATTTATTTTAAGAATACAATATATATTACATATAATATACAAAATATGTGTTAATTGTCTGTTTATATCGTTAAGAATTCCAAAAAGGCCAACAGTAGCTGTTAGCACTTAAATTTGGGGGTGTCAAAAATTACACACATATTTTCAACTTTACAGGGGATTAGCACTCCTGACTTCTGTCTTGTTTAGGGTCAACTATATGCATGTGCAGTCTACTGGTGTCATCAATTTACTAGTTCAAGTGAAGTGTAGAAAGCTTACCTCCATTTACATGTCTATGCTCTCCTTTTTTATAATATCACTGCCTTAAATACTTTCTCCACATTCATTTGGAACCACATCAGACAGTGTTATAATTTTTGTTTCAACTGTCAAACATAATTTAAAAACTCAAGAGAAGAAAGTCTATTTCCAATATCTATCAATATCTTCCAAACATAGTTATCCCTCTCCCCTTAACATGTTCTTCCTTCTTGGTGTTCCAGGGTGCCTTCTTGTATTGCTGCTTCTCTGTTTGGATAACTTCCTTTTGCCATTTATCTTTTAGGTTAGGTGTGCTGTTGACAGCTTCTCTTAGTTTTCCTTCATCTGAGAATGTCTTGATTTACCCTTCATTGATGAAGCATATTTTCACTGGGTCTTAGATTCTGGGTCAACACTTGTGCTTCATCATTTGAAAATTTGTCACTTCCTCTCACTTCCAAGGTTTCAGATGAGAAATCTTTGGTCACTTGATTTCCCTTTTCCCTATACATAAGGTGTTATTTCTCTTTCTGCTTTCAAGATCTTTTTTTTACTTTAGTTTTCAGAAGTTTGACTCTGACTTGTCTTGATATACATTTCTTTGTGTTTATTCTGCATGGGCTTTGTTCTTGAATCTGAAGGGTTATGTCTTTTGAGAAGTTCATTAAGTTTCCAGCCATTATCTCTTTACATACTTTTTCAGACCTACTGTATTTTCTCTTCTTCTTCAAAGATTCCAATGACATGAATCTTTTCTTATAATCAAACTGGCCCATAAACATCTATTCTCTTTTTATTCTTTTTTAAAAAGTTATTTCATTTTATTCTAGTTCCTCTCTATTGTTCAGACTGTGCAATTTCTATTCTTTAATCTTTGTTCAGTGAACCCAGTAGGGTGGAATTCCAGGTTCCCCAGGGGGCCTCCACTGATCACTGTGGAGATGGGGGACTGTTACTAACCAGCCCAGTGGAGATAGCAGTCCTGGCTCTGATACCACCAGGCCCAGGATGGTGGAGACCATCAGACTTTCCAGGGTGGAAGTCTTGGCTTCCTAATCTTTTATTGATATGGGTAGGGTATGACCACAGGTTTTTCTATTGTTCTTGGTTTTAGCAGAGTGGCTATTCTATACAAGTCTCTGTGTTGTTAGGCTGCCCCTTTTCTGGTCCTTCAGTACAAATATCAGGCTTTTGTTGGGGCTGTTTTTGTCTGTGCTTTATTGCTGTTTCTAGGTTACTGGCTTCCCTTACATCTAGTATGGGGTGTGTGAGGCAAAAATAAAACCTAGAGAATTCACCATCTGTCTTTCCTGGAGTCCTGAGATCCTCAGTTGGTCCACTTTCTCTCTACCTTTCAGAGTCTACTCACACCTATTTCATATATAATATCCAGGATTTTTCATGGTGATAGGGAAAAGTATGGTTATTTCATCTTTAGTAAAGTGGAAGTCCTTAGCAGGAAATCTTTTTTACAGTTCTGTGTTGAGCTTTTTTTGTTTGTCTGATTAGCTGGTTGTTTTTATTTTGTTTTGTATAATGAGCATGTACTGCTTTTATACTTAAATAAAGCATATGAATACAATATTCTCCTCACTTCATCCCCAAAATACCTTCTGTTCATCAAGATATTTACTGTTCTTTTACTGGATATATCCCAATGCATGGTCTCCTTCTGGAAAATGAAAGAAAGCCATCCTCTATGTCGTTCCTGCTGTTTGGAATTGAAGATATCCCAAGATGTCCCTTTCAATCTTCAATTACAGAATTATAATTGAGTATTTTAATTAAAATCAGCCTTGCTTAGCAAATGCCACCCATGACTGGAAGTGAACAGCTCCCACAACTATAGTGAACCTCTTTTCCTTCTCTAACAATTCTGTCAATGTCTGTCTTCACCCCAGCTTCACCTGATGACCTTGTGAAACACAGAACCCTCTCTCAGAATTCATTAACTTCAGGGAATTTTGAATTGTATACTGCCAGACTGAAGTAAGAAAAGCAGACCACCAGTGATGGGAAAACATAGTGGGTGTGTATTTGTGTTTAAGAAATGGCAAGTGTGAAATTCTTCACATCAAGTTAGTAGTTTTGACCCACGCCTTTTCCAAAAGTCCCTCATGCTTCCCACAGCATATATAACTTTGTGCAAAAAGAACACAGGAATCAAATGCACAGGAATAAATTTTTTTTGTCAAATGACATAAGTCAAAATTACTGAGCCTCATGTAGGAGTTAGGGGTCACTGCTGAGTACCTTAGAAAATAGACCATAAATTAGATGTGGTCCCTATTCTCTGTAAGGGCCTGTTTAGCCAGAGGAACTTACTTGTAAACCCGAGATAAAGGGGCGGGCCAGGCCGAATGGAGACATCTAATCAGTGGGGCGTGCATATATTTACTGTGGTGCGTTGAAATCCCATTGGCCACCTGTGGATGGGCTGGGCTCAACCACTTCTATAAAGGTTAGTCTGTGAGGCTGGGTGAGGGGGAGTAGTAGGAGGAGTCAGAATAGCCATTGGAGTAGTAGGAGGAGTTAGAATAGCCGTTAGAGTAGTAGAAGGAGTCAGAATAGCTGTTGGAGTAGTAGGAGGAGTTCGAATATCAGTTAGAATAGCTGTTAGGATTACTGTTAGAATTAGGATAGCCATTAGGGTAGTCTTCAGGAGAGTATGAGTGTCATGGTCATCATGGTCATCCTGATTTATCATAGTTGTAGGCAGCGGTGCCACGGCCAATGGCCTCACCACCAGGAACCTCGCTGCCAGCAGTTTCACCACCAGCAGCCTCGCCACAGCAAGTGGCCTCACCACCACTGAGCCGTGACCCTGCCATGAGCGGCCTTGCTGCCCCGGACTGCAGCGCCACCGCGAGCGGCCTCACAGGAGTGGCATCCTTCTGGGGAGTGGCCCTGTCCAAGGAGTGACCTCATCAGCAGTGGCCTCATCCTGGGAGCAGCCTTGTCCAGAGTGGCCTCTTCTTGGGAGCAGCCCTGTCTGGGGAATGGCCTCACCAGAGCAGCCCCTGTCTGGGGAGTGACCTCTTCAGCAGCAGCCTTGTCCTGGGAGCAGCCTCATCCAGAGTGGCCTTGTCTGCAGAGTGGCCTCATCCAGAGTGGCCTCATCCAGAGTGGCCTTCTTGGGAGTGACCTTGTTGGGGTCATTGTCATTGTCTCTTCATAAGAGATGGCCCCTACCAGTCAGTTTGATTTTCGATGCTTGGCACAAAATAAAGCTTTGTTTGATTTTTGCTTTGTGTCAGTTTCATTCCTTTGATCACAGACCCTAACACTGGGGACTCATCCGGGATCAAATGACGAGAACTGAGCCACCGTCGGAAATTTTGGGAAAAGCCTCCAGAGGTATTGGGATCTTGGGGATTGGTATCTTGTCTGTCTGTCTGGTGGGAGATTCAGGGTATGATCCACTGGGGAGAAGCTGGATGCAGCCATGCTCCCCAGAGAGTGGATGTGGGGATGCCCCATTCCTCTGCTGGTAGATCGACAGGGTTTTGAGTCCTCCTGGGCGGTCAGGGGTTTCAAGTCCCCCTAGGCAGTCAGAGGATTGCCGGGGGGTTGAGTCCCCCTGGGTGGTCAGGGGTCTGCCAGGGGGTTCGAGTCCCCCTGGGTGGCTGGGGGGTTAGAGTCCCTAGGTGGGACCTAGGTGGTCACCGGGGACTGAGAAAATCTCCACCAGTGGCAGGAAAGCTGGGTTTGCAATTTTCTTTGTGATGTCTTTTTGTTGTCTGTTGTGTTGTTTGTTATGATTGAAGGAATTGGGCAAGCAGAGAGTAAGTGGACTCTGACTTTTATCTCTCCATTCCTCATAATAAATGTGGGGCTTCTCCCTTACTCATTTTGTGTGTTAAGGGATATAACTGGAGCCAACTGAGGTTAGTCTAATGCTGGGTTAAGGTGCCCATTGCTGATGCTCATTGGAGCTGGGCATAGAATATGAGTGCCTAGTGGGCCACTTTTGGTAAGCAGAACTAGTGCTGTGGGATGCACTGACCTCAAGACCAAGACTTTAAGGAATATTCCCAAGCAGCTGCTGAAAATCTCTTTGTTTCAGGGAATTCCTTGCCTTCTCTGGCCTGATGTGGACTGCCTAGCCCCTCCCCCTTGCTGGCAGGGAAAGCATGGCATCTGAAGTGGAATGGACCCAGATGGGACATGAGGTCTGTTGGCGGAGGGATGGTTGGGCTAATGGTTAATTGTCTTGTCTTAGGGTTTTAATGGGTAATTGTTAAAGTAGCTTTTGGAATCTTTGTTAACCTGAAGCATTGAAGTTTTGCTTGGATGACAAATAGGATGAAGTGCTAGGGCGCTGGTTGCTGGAACTAGGTTTGTGCTTTTGACATCTGTTGGTAAACATGTTTGGTACATAACTGCTGTTGCAAGAGTTCGCAATTAATATTTAGTCTTCACTAGAGATTGAGATGTTTCTAAGAAAATGTAAAGAGTTTTCTTTGTCCACCCAGAATTGTAAATGAGATCTCTTTGACTCATAAGGCTTTTCCCTGATATGCAAAGTTACTCAGGAAGTACTGCTAAATCAGTGATAAACCTTGGGTTATATTTGGGTAAATTCTGTAACTACTCCAGTGGTTCTATACGTTTCCTAAAGTTTCAGTGTTTTGATAAGGGTCATCACTTGATATTTAACCATATCTATTCTGAGTTTTTGTCATTTGTAATTGTTTAAATTCTCTTGTAAGATGAATTCCACCTTAAAGGAAATTCATATGGGAGACTTTCAGAACAAATACAGGTCTTGAATGTGTTGAAGTTCTGGAGCTGAAATGAGTAAGAATTTCCAGATGTAAAAGCTGCACTCAGACTAAACCAGAATTAGTACAGTGGCTCAAAGTAAGAATGAATTTCTAGGAGCTTTCCGAGAAAGGCTTATTGAAGCCTATAAAATGTATAGCCTGATTGACCCTAAGGCACCCGAAAATCAGGGGGCAATGAATCTTGCGTTTGTCAGTAAGTCAGCCCCAGATATAAGGAGGAAACTTCAGAAAATCGAAAGATTTGAAGGAAAGAATCTGACTGAGTTACTGAGAATAGCAGAAAAGGTGTTAACAACAGGGATGCACAAGCGGATAAAAAACAGACAAAAAAGGTTAAGGTTTTGGTTAAGGTTAAGGTTTTGGCATTACATGAGGCAGGGAGGAGACAGGTAGGGGATAGTAAATGGAAGGAAAAGCACAGAGAAGGCAGGCAGGAAGACTTAGATTCAGATCAGTGTGCTTACTGTAAGGAAAAGGACATTGGGCCAGGGAGTGCCCCCAAAAGAAGAGAGCAATGCTGGCCACTGGAGTAAAAATTAAAGTTGAGGGGAAATCAGTTGATTTTTTGGTGGACATGGGAGCCCAATTTTCATCATTACTTAAACCTATGGGAAAACTACTTGGAGAGGAAGTCTGGGTACAAGGAGCAAATGGTACAGAAAGACATAAATGGGCAACAAAAAGGACTTTAAATTTGGCCTTGGAAATAGTTAAACATCGATTTTTGGTCCTCCCTAATGCCCCATATAACTTGATGGAAAGAGATCTCCTCCACAAGTTATGAGCTAGCATTCAGTTCTTGGAAGGAAGGAAGGAAGACATGACTGTAACCTTGAGACAACCCACTGTATAGGTGGTTATGGCAGCAGTAGATGAATACCTCCTTTACAATCCAGTCTCAAAGCCAGAGGAGACAAAGTGGGGGAGTCTTCTCCAAGCCTTACAGGTCGAGTTTCCCGAGGTCTGGGCAGAAGGGAAGCCCCCTGGCTTGGCCAGGGGACAACCTCCAGTGGTGGTACAATTAAAGGCGATGGCTACAGCTGTTCATGTTCGGCAGTACCCCCTTCCCCAAGAAGGGAAGGAAGGGATCAGAAAACACATTAACTGCCTCCAAGGAGACGGGATCCTAGTTCCTTGCAAATCTCCATGGAACACACCTTTGCTGCCCATCAAAAAGGCCAAGACTGGGGAGTACTGACCCCTTTGGGACTTGTGGGAAGTTAATAAATGGGTTGAAGATATCCACCCGACGGTGCCTAACTCCTATATCCTACTCTCTCTCCTGGGCCCCAAAAGAACTTTGTATACCATCTTAGATCTCAAGGATGCATTTTTCTGCATATCTTGAGCAAGGGAATCTCAACCCCTTTTTGTTTTTGAGTGGTCCGACCCAGAGGAAGGGTTCCAAGGCCAGCTCACCTGGACAAGACTTCCCCAAGGATTCAAGAATTGGCCCACCATTTTTTGACGAGGCCCTACACAAGTATTTGTGTGAGTACAGAACCTCCAACCCCTGAGTCACTCTGTTACAGTGTGTTGATGACTTGCTAGTACCCGCTGAGGACTATAAGTCATGTTTGCGGGGGACAAGAGCTCTCTTACAGACTCTGCAGGAAAAAGGGCATTGGATGTCAGCAAAGAAAGCACAGCTCTGTCAGAGCCATACCACTTACCTAGGCTTTGATCTCCACAAGGTAGTGTGTTCACTGTCTGAGTCCAGGAAACAGGTGATCACCCGATATCCCCACCCCACCACATCCCAACAAGTGAGGGAGATTCTTGGGATGGTGGGATACTGTAGGCTATGGATACCATGGTTCACGGAGATTGCCCAACCTTTCTATGAACTGGCAAAAGTGGGTCTTACTATGATAGAGTGGACAGCTGAGGCAGAAGGAGAATTTCAGAAATTACAAACAGCCTTACTGAGTGTCCCAGCATTGGCCATCTCAGATGTTACCAAGCCCTTCCAATTGTATGTGGATGAAAAAGCAGGGATGGGCAAAGGAGTTTTGACTCAGACTCTAGGTCCTTGGCAAAGGCCAGTAGCCTATCTTAGCAAGAAACTAGATCCAGAAGTGGCTGGATTCCTCTCTTGCCTCTGCATAATTGCTGCCACAACCCTCCTGGTCAAGGATGCAAGTAAACTGAATTTGGGTCAAAATCTCATCTTGACCACCACCCACGCTATCGAGGGCCTTCTCTGGACTCCACCAGACCAATGGATGACAAATGCCTAAGTGATGGGCTATCAGGCCCTCCTCCTCAACAAACCAAGAGTGACCTTCCAGTCCCCAGTGGTGCTAAATCCAGCCACACTGCTGCCAGAGAAGCTGGCCAACCACCCACACAACTGTGGGGATGTCCTAACCCAAGTCGCAGGAATAAGGTCGGATCTCAGAGATACTCTCCTCCCGGATGCCAAGATGACTCTGTTTACAGATGGGAGTAGCTACATGGTCAATGGAAAGAAGTATGCGGGGGCTGCGGTGGTTTCTCCTGAGCAGGAACTTTGGACAGCAGCCCTGCCACATGGAACTTTGGCACAAAAAGTGGAACTGATTGCACTCACTAAGGCACTGCAGATGGCCAAAGGTAAAATCGCCAACATCTATATGGACAGCAGGTATGCCTTTCCTACTCTCCATATACATGGGACTATTTATAAAGAAAGGTGCCTATTAATAGCAGAAGGAAAAGGAATTAAAAACAGAGGAGAAAGATTGGCTCTCCTTCAGGCTATTTGGGACCCAAAAGAGGTGGCCATTATGCATTGCCCAGGACACCAAAAGGGGACTGGTCTGATTTCAAAAGGAAACCAATTAGCAGATCAAGCCACAAAGCAAGCAACCCAAGAAACAGTGCAAGAATTGGTTATACTCCTGGCTCCAGCCCTACCAGAAAAACTGAATTAGATTTAAAGTATTAAACTGAAGAAGATTTAAAGTATTTACAAAAATGAGTTAAAGTGGATTATGAAAAGGACTGGGCTAAGACTAAAACAGGAAAAATAATTCTTCCTCGAGTTAGGTAAGAAGTTAGTAGACCAGATATATCAGGGGTACTCATTTGGGGACATGCAAACTCAAGTAGCTTATAGGCAAGCAGTTCCAGGTTTCTAAATTAGGGCATATGGTTCAGGATGTAGTTGATAGATGTGCTCAATACCAGGCAGTTAATGTGGGAAGAACTAGAATGTGAAGAGGGAAAAGAGAAAGAGGTAGGGAAACAGGAATTTATTGGGAAATAGATTTTACAGAAATGAAATCTGGTAATTATGGGTACAAATATATGTTAGTTTTTGTAGCTACCTTTTCAGGCTGGTAGATACTTTTTCTGCCAAACATGAGACGGCAGGAGTGATAGCCAAAAAGCTACTAGAAGAAATAATTCCTAGGTTCACGGGCCGCCTCTCGTGATCAGGTCAGACAATGGCCCTGCATTTGGGAGTTCAGTCTCACAGGCATTGGCTAAGGCTGTGAGCACTAACTGGAAGCTACACTGTGCCTACCAGCCCCAGAGTTCCAGGCAAGTAGAGAGAATGAACTGGACTTTTAAAGAAACCTTGACAAAACTAATTCTGGAGACTGGTGGTAGATGGGTGGATCTCCTTCCTTTTGCCCTCCTCAGGGCATGATGTACACCCTATTTAAAGAAGATGACCCCATTTGAAATAATGTTTGGGAGACCCAATGTTGCTAACAAGTGGGAGACTTGGAACCTCGCTGGAAGGGACTGTTTACTGTTATCCTGACCACCCCCTCGGCCTGGGTTAGGGCCTGGGTTCACGTGGGTCACATTAAGCCAGCTGAGAACAAAGACACCGCCCTAGAGATGGAAGCTACAGTCGATGGACCCCACTGACCATGGACTAAAGCTAAGACTAAAACTGTGAGTTTATTGTTATTCCTATTGTTACCTGTTTATGTAAAGTATAGGTGGGAAGTTAGATGAACGGAATTAGGAAAAATGGAAAAGGTTAGTTATACAAAGTGTTGAATGGCTAACTCATCAGCCAACTGTGCACCACTGTTACTTTTTGGCCTCTGTATTATAGGCACTCTAATGTCATTTGTACAAAAGAAAATTGGAGCAATAAAAATGTTAGTCTTACATGCCCAATATAACCCCTTACAACAGGAGAACATAGAATTGGCTGAAAAGTCAAGGATTTGACTAATTTCCAAAGAAAAGAGGGGAATATAAGGGCCTGGTTAGCCAGAGGAACTTACTTATAAACCCCAGATATAGGGGCGGGCCAGGCCAGATGGAGACACCCAATCAGTGGGGCATGCATATATTTACTGTGGTGAGTTGAAATCCCATTGCCCACCTGTGTGTGGGCCAGGCTCAACCACCCCTATAAAGGTTAGTCTGTGAGGCTGGGTGGGGGGAAGTAGTAGGAGGAGTCAGAATAGCTGTTGGAGTAGTAGGAGGAGTTAGAAGAGCAGTTAGATTAGCTGTTAGGATAGCGGTTAGAATAGCCATTGGGATAGCCTTTAGGGTAGTCTTCGGGAGAGTTGGAGCATCATGGTCATCATGGTCGTTGGGAGCGTGGTGGTCATCCTGGTCATCATAGTCGTAAGCACCAGCACCATGGCGAATGGCCTCACCACCACCGAGCCACAACCCACCACAAGAGGCCTTGCCGCCCCAGGCTGTGGCATCGCTACAAGTGGCCTCACCGGAGCGGCATCATTCTGGGGAGTGGCCCTGTCAGGGGAGCAACCTCGTCAGCAGCAACCTCATCCTAGCAGTGGCCTCGTCTAGAGTGGCCTCTTCTTGGGAGCAGCCTCACCAGAGCAGTCCCTGTCCAGGGAGAGGCCCTGTCTGGGGAGCGACCTCGTCAGCAGCAGCCTCGTCCTGGGAGCTGCCTTGTCCAGAGTGGCCTCATACAGAGCAGCCTCATCTGGAGCAGCCTTCTTGGGAGTGACCTTGTCGGGGTCATCGTCGTCATCTTTTCGTAAGAGTTTGATTATCGATGCTTGGTGCAAAATACAGCTTTGATTTTCGCTTTGTGTCAGTCTCGTTCCTTTGATCACGGACCCTAACATTCTCCAAGGGGCCTTATTTGGGAGTATATATATATTTTTTTTTTCAATTCTCTCTCCTTGTGGTGTAACCTTTCTGGCTTAGGTATGCCTCAAACCTAGAGTCTCCTGTACATTAATCTGTAAGCTCCCTAAGACCAGTTCTACATCTTATTCTTAGAATAATTACAGTTTGTTGATTGGCTACTGAGCATTATGTACCTACACTTTTGACTCACCTTATGCCACTCAATACTTCGGCAACCCTCAAATCAGATTTTGTTTTCTTTTTTCCCCCCATTTTCCAGACATGGAAATTGTGGTTCAAAAAGGGTGAGCTATTTGATATTTGTCACATGGCTATTTCAACCCCAGGACTGTCAGGCCCAAACACTCTTTGGAGCCAAACAACTATGAAATGTTTTCTCTGTCCTTGGCCTTAATATCTACCACTGTGCCCCACACTAAAAAAGCCCACAGTTGAAGGTGTCATTGTGTCACTCTTGCCTGGGTGATTATTGTCCTTACCTATCCTGTATCCTGATCCCTCTTGTGGGACTTTGCCATTTTGATGGTAGCAAGGACCAGGGAAGTAATAAAAACATCAGGCCACCACAATTTCCAGCAACTTTAGTCAAATTACTAAAGCTACTCACCAAAAATCTTCTCCTGTTCCTGAGATTTCCTTCCATAGAGTAACGACCATTCAATAGAGCAGATTTCCAGCAGTGGGGAGGGACTACCTCCCAGCCTGAGTGGTTTTCTACTGTTTGCAGCTCAGGTTTTGGTACAAATCAAAAGATACTATCTTCCATGTAAACTTCTAATCAGGGGGATAGTGAAAACACAATTAAAGAAAGTTGATGACATCCAAGCACCATAGTAACAAAGGGCTGCTGTATGACTCACAATCCCAAGTGGACTTACTAATAGAGACTTTCAGAGATAGTCTTTGGATGGCAGACTGTGAGAGGGTGAGACATTTGTATATTCTATTCACCACAGAGGTTCCAGAGACCACTGTGTAGCGTGGCACACAGGAGGCACCCAAAAAGAGTGTATGTTGAATGACTGGGTTGAGAAGATGGGTCAGCACCCCACCTATATGGGAGAAGCAAGGAGAAGGTGAAGAGAAATGAACTCATTCATTAGTAATATTACTCTCTAAGCATTATTTCTACCTAAAGGCTTAGAGACAATATAAACATAATCTAAGTTATTCACTTTCTCCTAAATCACACACTCCATGAGGGTGGGACACAAGTTGGCTGGGGACAGGGGAAGAGGCTGATTCTTCTCATGTGACCAATAATGAGCAATGGCAGTCGCACTGATATGCGGTCACTTAGTGAAGTTCCACACAGTCCATATTTCCAACACCTCAGTACCATTCAGGAAGACATATTTCCATTGTACTTCTACTGTTACAGGGTTCATTATCAGTGACAAGAGAGACTATTGGAAGGATGGAGAGCCTCCGTTTAAAAAAAAAAAAAAAAAAAAAAAACTTCCATTACAGTGTTGGGTACCAGTTGTCCTTCCAGCTCATCTGAAAGTTTCAAACAGGCTGTAATGAAGATAGGGTACACAAGGCTCCATCATTTACCTTGTGCTTATAAATTTAAGATATATGCCTCCAAACCTAGGGGAGAGGAGGATGGAAAGGAAGGACAGATCCACATTTATTGAACTAACATTTGTTTATGCTCAAAGAATTTTTGGATAGTTAATATATTAGCTTATGTAATTCATCTCTTTTAATTTTCCTATAGGTCTGTTACATCATTATCATTATTGCCATTATTTTAAGAGAAGCTACAAAATTTAAGTAATTAGTTTATGATCATATATCTGAGTATAAAAGCTTGTATTGAACCAAGGCCTTTGATTCCTTATTCTGAGCATCCCATTAATTCAGGCTGCTTCCAGAGTCATTTCCCAAGCTGCCTGCTAATCGTTGAGAGAGACCATATTCTATGAGACCAGGTCAAGGGTATTTCTGCATTTTAACAAGGGTAATTAGAAATGATACCTGGGGAAGGATCTTCTCTAAATTTAGATGCATTTAATACGCTTCCACAGACATTGCTATGGAGGTCTTGAGTACAGCTCTGAACAAGATGAACCATTCAGACACAGACATGAGAGGGTCAATGCTCTAACAATGCACAAAGCTCTCACCACCCAGCTCCTCTATGAACTTGGCTCTCAACATGTCCCAGTGGCATGGTTCACCTTTACAGGTCCAAAGATGTCAAGACATGGGTTTTTCACCAGCCCTTCTTGGTCTCACTACCCACCTGTACTCTGTAAGTAGGCCTTCATGAAACCATCTCCAGTTATATCCTTTGAGAGCCTCCTGCTTCCTGACAGACCTTGTTCACAGGAAACATACAGTCCAGGCCAGCTCTCACTGTCATCTCATGACTCAGACCTGTTAAAACATATCATTCTGGGGCGCCTGGGTGGCTCAGTGGGTTAAGCCGCTGTCTTCGGCTCAGGTCATGATCTCAGGGTCCTGGGATCGAGTCCCACATCGGGCTCTCTGCTCGGCGGGGAGCCTGCTTCCCCCTCTCTCTCTCTCTCTGCCAGCCTCTCTACCTACCTGTGATCTCTCTCTGTCAAATAAATAAATAAAATATTTAAAAAAAAACAAAAAACAAAAAACATATCATTCTGTCTCCCAGTATTTAGAGGAAAGATTGTGTGTATTAAAACCTTCCCTTGAAATTGGTTTCTTGAGATGTCTGTTATTGATATTTTAGAATACAAATTAGCTTTCCATTTGAATATTTACAGCTTTTTTATTTGTTCAATAGGGATAATAATTAAATCTATTTCCAGGGTTGTTGTAAGGGTTAAACAAATTAATACATATGTAAACAGGGTCTAACAAAAAACAAAGGTTCAAGGATATTAGCTATTCCTCCTCCTCTTATTTAAATTTTGAAATGATTCTTTTATGGTGATCTCTACTTCTTTAAATTGTACCACTAAAGCTTCAAAGAGACAAACCCAATGAACACAATCTGCTGCTACAAGTATGGGAACTGAAATGGTGCTGGAAAAAAAAAAACTTATTAAATGACATTAATACAAACTTTTGAAACATTTTTGGGAAGCTAATAACATTTCCTGAAATTGCTAAAACTTTCATGCAGCTAATGATCCTCCAATAATAATTTTCAAAGACCTAATTACTTTAATTAATGTTCTATGCAAATTACTTTATAATCTTGCAGGGGAACATAAACCTGGAGAGAGGAGTGTGGCAGAAGAAAGCAGTGACAGCGTGGTACAAAGGGAGTAGCATATAGAAAGCTTCTCATGGACATAGGAAATCAAAACTGAAACACACAGTTCTTTCCTCAGAAACTCCTGAGGAAAGGGACTGAGCAGGTCCCACCAGACACATACCATTGACACAAAACCTAAGCACACAGATCAGAGCATCTACCTGAGATAGCTTCTAAACCCCATCCCCATCACCCCCTTGTCTTGGGAGGCTGGGCACCAGCCTGAATCAGACTCTGCACTGCCCCATCCCAGCAGGCATCCCAGGTCCTGGCAAAGCAAGTGCCCAGGTAGAGCTCATTCCAGTTCTCCTGGCCCCACCCCACAAGTACTCCAGTTCCCACAAGATCTGGTTGGCTCCAGGAAATATGATGGGGCTTCTATTTGATCCCTAGCACTGTCAGAGGTATGGAGATGGAATGGGCCTTCCTTAAGGCTGAAGAAGGAGCAAAGGGAGGAGGCTTGCTGGACCAAGAGACATAACAGTGACCAAGGTGGACAGCACCCAGAATACCAAGGCCAGCCTTCACTCAGATTGCAGCCAGTCTGGGTGCACCTTGGTTTCTGATGTTGGGAGGAAGACTGGCTTCCTGTTGCATGGCAAGGGCTGTTCTGAGACTCTAGTCTTGCCCTCTGCCCTCAAGAGGCATGAGACATCTAAGCAGAGAGAGTTCATTATTGGCTCACTTGCAATTGGCTCCCCAGAACTTCTTGGGTCTGGCTTATCCAGCCATAACCTGTTGGACCAGAACCTGAGTGCTCATAACTGGATTTATCTTCAGTAGAGAACTGACCCTTTCTTCCTGTCCTATCCCTTGAGGTGGTGACTGCAAACCTAATCTGAATAAGATTTTTTTCCCTGTCCTTTCCTATTTCTAGGGTCTTAGGACCCAGGCAGTCTGGTTTCCCAGGTAGATCTCTTTATAGTTCCCCTTAGAATGTTCCTCAGTTGCTCCTACTTCTTGTCATACCTGGAATGAGCTGGAGAGGTCTCTGGTGTTTGCCCTTGCCCATCTCCACTGTCTTTTGAGATCTCTTTGGCCCTCAGACCAACTTTTTCCATCCCTTTGCTTTGTCTTCAACAAGATGCCCCTCTGGAGCAGGGAGGCAGGTGTCTGGGAAGCCCTTTCCTAAGGCAATAGTGTGTGGTCTGCCAGGTTTCTGTTGGTCCTTGAACTACATTTCCGTTCAATACAAGTTGTCAAATGACAGATTTCACTGTGGGAGGTTCAGTGTGGAATAAAGTGCAACCTTCTAAACTGAAGAGGTTGTCGAGATGTATAAAAGAGGAATAAAAGAAATTAAGTTTGGTCCTGGGTGGAGGTGTAGGGAGCATCTCCAGGACTCCAGGACATGGACACTGCTGTTGTCTTTCATGAATATATATATATATATATATATATATATATATATATAAATTTTTCACTCTGGTCCCAATGTAACCTCATTTCTTTTTGAATACTTTGTTTCAGCTGGGAATTCTGCTTATCAAACACGTATCTTTAAACAGAATTATTGGAGGAAATACAATTTCACCACATAAAGTTTACTTTATTTGTATAATATTTCTTCATGAATCCTACCATTACCCAGTTTACTATAAGATAGAATCAATACCATGTGATGGTCTTTAACAATATAGGAAAGGGCTTACTTTATGTTTTTAAATAAAAGGTACTGAGGTTGAAAACTGTGTACATAACAAATCACTCAGAAATGATTTCTCTTTCTATAAGAGGTTTTATTTGGTTCCTCAAATTTTATTCATGAGGAGAACATGCAGAAATATGAAAAATCTTGAAGTGCTCTGTTTTAGAGTGCCATCCATTTTCACTAGAAAGAATTCAAAATGTTTCTCATTATCTCCCTTGGAAGCCTCTGGGCCAGGTTTGCTTGGCTCAGGACATCCAGACCTAAAGCAATACAATGCTTATCCCTGTAGCCTAAAATGTCACTTCACAAGTTCCAGCTACCCCAGGGTTTGTGCAGCTGATTTAGTATGCTTAGCAGTAAATTTCCTGAAACACCTGCATTTATGGATGGTCTTGAGGGTTCTGGTATCCTAGAAGTATTGTCATATACCTAAATGAAGCTTATCTCACAAATCCTCCACAATCTGATTTTAAGAAAGGTGAAAAATTGGGATCTCACAGTCTTAATCTGCATTTCTCTACTAACTTATGAGGATAAGAATTTTTCACAGGACTATTGGATATTTGTAACCTTGCCAGGAACATTTCTCCAATCTTCAAAGGCATTCACTGCAGGAGCTATGTCCCAGTGCAATAGGAATCCCTCTTATATTAGAGGATGTAATAGGCAGAATATCGGCCCCCCAAAAAAGTTCAGACCCTACTCCTGGAACCTGTTATTTGTTAGGTTACAAGGCGAAGAATATTAAGGTCACAGATGGAGTTAAATTTCCTAATAAACTGACATCAAAGAGAGAGATTATCCTGGATTATATGGTGGATCCATATGTAATCACATACTAATATAATCATATTATATGGTGGATCCAGTGTAATCACAAACATCCTTGTAAGTGGAGGAGAGAAGCATAAAGATGACAGTATGAGAAAGACTTGGCAAACATTGCTGGCTTTGAAGATGAAGGAGGAAGCCACAAGGCAGTAATGCAGGTGCCCTCTAAAAGCTGGAAAGAGGAGAAAACAGATTCTCTTCTGGAGTTGCCTGAAAAGAATGCAGTCCCATGAAAGTCATGTCAGACTTCTGACTTCCAGAACTGTAAGGTAATAAATCTGTATTATTTTAACCCACTGAGTTTGTGGGACTTTGTTACAGCAGCAATGAAAAACGAATATAGAGCATATTGCAAGCAAATTATAATTTTTAAACTTTACTTATCTCTATTATTTTAGAGCTCCCTCATTTATCAATGTATTCCTAACCACAGACTGTCAGTGACTCTTGCAACTTCACCTTCCACACTTCTCAGGATGAGCAGAGATGCTTCCACCAAGTCCTACATTTCTAAACACAGAATTACTAAGTTTGTGCCTTTGTGTGAAGTGCTTACCCTAGAACTTTGGGACAGCAGAAGAATTTAATAGTTAAATGTATAGGCTCTAGTCATGTCATTTATGAGCAAAGCAACTTAATTGACAAGTTTAGAATATTGAACCTAACAACGGCAGGGCACATTTTTAAAATACTAATGGAACACTATAAAATTTAATCATATGTTGAGTAATAAAGAAAGATTCAAAACAAAAGATAAGGGACACCTGGGTGGCTCAGTGGGTTAAAGCCTCTGCCTTCAGCTCAGGTCATGATCCCGGGGTCCTGGGATCTAGCCCCGCATCAGGCTCTCTGCTCAGCAGGGAGCCTGCTTCCTCCTCTCTCTCTGCCTGCCTCTATGCCTACTTGTGATCTCTGTCTGTCAAATAAATAAATAAAATCTTTTAAAAAAATGTAAAAATCATTAAAACTCTTCTTTCTGACCACATTGGAATTAAGTTAGAAATCAACAGCAAAAGAAAAATGTGGGGCTCCTGGTTGGGCCTCTGCCTTTGGCTCAGGTCATGGTCCCAGGATCCTGGGATCGATACCACATCAGGCTCTCTGCTTGGCGGGGATCCTGCTTCCCCTTCTCTCTCTGCCTGCCTTTCTGTATACTTGTGGTCTCTGTCTGCCAAATAAATAAATAAAATCTTAAAAAAAAAGGAAAATGGCAATAAAATTCCAAACTGCTTTAAAATTAAGCGATTAGCTTTTAAGTAACTCATGGATAAAAGAAAATTACAAATGAAATTGGAAAATATTTAGAACTGAAAGAAATGAAAAATACTTTGAAATTTGTGGGGGCAGATTTAAAATGTTCAGAAAATATATATAAAACTTTAAATTCAGCATATAAAAAAGTAAAAATTGATTACTTAAGCTTCCATCTAAACATGCCAGAAAATAGCAAGTTATATGCAAAGAAAGTAAATGACATAATAAAGGTAAGAATAGAAAACAACAAAAATAGGATACTGAGGATATGGTCAATAATCTCTAGGCATATTATAGTAAATTATTTAAAATTACTTTCCCAAATAGAAAGATAATTGTAAAGCATAACTAAAAGGCATGAACAGGTGTTAAGTTTGCTAGTTTACTATCATAGGTGGGTCTAGAGGTACCAAAACTCATAATAAAATAGCCTGATGATAGTAGCCTTGAAATTTCATTTTTTAGGGGTGTCTGGGTGGCCCAGTGGGTTAAAGCCTCTGCCTTTGGCTCAGGTCATGATCCCAGGGTCCTGGGATCAAGCCCAGCATCGGGCTCTCTGCTCAGCAGGGAGCCTGGTTCCTGCCCCCTCTCTCTCTGCCTGCCTCTCTGCCTACTTATGATCTCTATCCGTCAAATAAAATAAATAAAATCTTTAAAAAAAAAAAGAAGAAAGAAATTTCATTTGAATCCTGACTTCTTATGCAAATTTGAAAATATGTAACTCAATGTTTTCTGAAACAAGATGTTTACATAAGAAAAACTTAGATGATTTCATGTCTTACTTTGATTCTATTAATTGAATAAGATAGAAATTGGGAGATAGTAAGATATAGGAACCAATTAGTTTATTCACTATTCACTAAAATAATAAATAAACATTTTCCGGTATTCTTTTCACTGTAACCGTCTTTCTGTTCAAGGTGTCATTCCTCTGCATGTTGCAACAGTCTAGAAAACAATATGGCAAATCCAGTATGGGATAGAAACAGAGGGGCTGCCCTGTCAGACACACCAATTCCCTGGGCATGGCCTGGTGACTGCTCCAAGAGAAGGTATTCTGGTCCCTGTATATCTATATCTTCACGGCAGAAACCATGGGCCTTGGTGAAATCCAATTTTATCTGTGCACTTTGTAGCATAGGCTGAGTTTCCTGAAATGTCCCTCAGAAGGAAATGTGTGTGGAAGAGGTTTAGTGCTCTTGGTATTAACACTGATATGGGAGGAAGGAAACTGGACTGAATAGAGGGAGAAGCTTGGCTACAAAGCAATATAACAAAGGCCTCAGCCAATCCTATAGGGAGACTGCTGCTGAGATAGCTATGCTAAGCTAGCCAAGTGGAACAAATGTTGGTAGCCCATCACTGATTAGACCTTAGGTGCAGACATCGCCTGGGGAAAGCCTGTGTCATGGAAAAGGTAATCCAAGGTGTCATCCTGCACCATTCCCAACAGCAGGGAGAATAGGGCTTAGGCCCTGAAGGGTAAGCATACCACAATGTCCACCACACCTGAATCAGGAAAAGTTTGGTGGGAACATTCCTTTACAATTCTGGGCCACCTTTAGAATACAGAAGCCAAACACCTTTATACCTTATAAAAGAAGTATTGGACAGTTAGTATTTAGAACCTGTGTCAACCTGGGCACTTTATTTGACCTCTGTTTCTCAAATTCCTCATATGTAAGAGGATTAAGAGGATAATAATACTACATGTCTCTTAGGATTGCTTTGAAGAATAAAGTAAGCTAATACATTTAAGGCACTTAAACAACAACAACAACAACAACAACAACAACTCATCATTTGGGGGCAACTGGGTGTCTAAGTCAGTTAAGTGTCTACCTCAGGTCATGAGCCCAGGGGGCTGGGATGGAGTTCTGCATTGGGCTCCCTGCTCCCCACTGCTTCTCCCTCTCCATCTGCCTCTCCAGTGTTTTTTATTATGAAGTTTACCAATCAAAAACATAACTGTACAACTACTTATTATTTGTAGTCCTTACACAGTTTGCCACTAAAAAGGGATATTCCCTTTGCTTTATTTTTAAATTTTTCTTTATTTTTTAAAATTTCTTTTCAGTGTTCCTTTTTAAAGTTTAGAAGGTCACCAGACTAGGGAAAGGGATATACATTGGAGTCAAATAGACTGGGAAGTAAAATCATGTCTCTCCACTTGCCTGCAGTGGGATTTTGGCGAAGCCACTTCCCAATTGTTGGGTTCCATTTTCTTACTGAGGAAATGAGAATAGTTTCTATAAGAATTATATAAAATAGGGCGCCTGGGTGGCTCAGTTGGTTGAGAAACTGCCTTTGGCTCAGGTCATGATCCCGGACTTCCAGGATCAAGTCCTGCATCGGGGTCCCAGCTCCTTGGGGAGTCTGCTTCTCCCTCTGACCTTCTCCTCTCTCATGCTCTCTCTCACTCATTCCCTCTCAAATAAATATGTAAAATCTTTTAAAAAAAATAATTATATAAAATAATTTCCATGGTGTCCCTGACACATGGCAGTTGCTCAACAAAGATCTCTCAGCAATTACTGCCTCTGATATTTACCTAACTTCTTGAACTATTTATTAATCTCTGAATTCTATTATACTGTCTCTAGAATTTCTGCACAAAATAACATGACCAGTTCAAAGTGTGACCTCTCTGCTTGAGAGTCACCACAACTGGTCCAATCCTATCCTTTGCTTGGCTTCTCCTCAAGTTCATCTTGTAATGGAGTGCTCAGTTAGCTATTCTGAAAGCAAGCTGTCTCTTTCATTTTTGTCCTGGGCCTCAAAATATCCCTAATACTTCATACCCATGGTGGGAAAAAGAATTTACTTTACCAATAGAATGAAACCAAATACGTTTTTCTCCCTTTGTGATGTTACCTTTTTAGCTGGATGGAAGAAGAGGGGGAAAAAAACTGGCAGGAAATATTTAAACAGCAATTAATTTTCAGAGAAAAATGTTCATTCCTGAAGGCTGACCCAGGCAAAAGCTGAGAGTGAGTTAATTTCCTGGGATTTGTGATGCTATATAAAACTGACAGTTGCACGTCATGGCTTAATAGATTAATTTCATCTCAGGAAGATAGTGTGCATGACTGAAGACGTGAAAACATACTTCCTTGATGAAACAGAAGGGTGGCTTCTTACTTGGTGCTTGCCCTCTTCAGCTTTGTGTCATTCATCTCTGCCACATGGGGAAATGAAAACTGCCCCAAGAGAACTGGGACAAAAATAGACCAATGATTATTTTTATTTGCCTCTCCACCATGTTGTATTTTCAACAACACTTTGATTGGAATATCTTCCATGTCTTCATGCTTTAATAAAATAGGTGATTCCTTGATGATGTTGGTATAGACATAATGTCCAAATTTGGAGGTCCAACTCCAATATTCAGATTTTAGTTGCAGTCTTTGAAGCTACATGACCATGAAGATTCACTTAAGCTTTCTGGGTTTTAGCGTCCTCCTCTGCATCATGTAATAATATCCTGGCAGCCTTCCTCCCTAAATCTGTGAGTGCAATAACACACACACATACACACACACACACACATACACACACACACACACGCACACACACACACACAATGATTAGATAAAGAACAAAGAAATACAGTAGTGTACTGAAAGAGCTCCCAGTGGACAAAGCTGGGATAAATTGAGGAATAAAATAAATAACAGTACTTCTAGCCCAATTAACATAGCTTATAACCCAAAGTTAGATAAATACCTTTGGGTCCTTACTGATATAAATAGATTATTAAATATGTAAAGAGACAGAGGACAATAGACCATTCTTCTATGCAAATGAATCCCAAACCCTGTATGTAGATACATCAAGAGACAAAGAGCAAGTCCCTTTCTATTAAGGATGGACTGTGCATAGTGACCACTTTCCAAGGGGTATGGTATGGAAAAGGAGGAAAGCATAACTTTACAGTGGAAAAATCCAATAAGCAACACATCAGCCAAGTGAACAAGATTAACATCAGCAGTCCCAAGTAATGTAACAGCATATACCCATGATATAGTGTTCTGGGAATGTCACTTTTGTGATTTTCCTCTTAAAAACCCATAATATTGGTCTATCAAAAACACAACCTTCAGATGATAGATATACTATATACCTGATCATCAGTAGTCCTCAAAACAGTCAAGATCATCCAAGCAAGAAAAGCCTAAGAAACAGGCACAAGCATGAAAAGCCTAAGGAGATATGATAATTAATGTAATGTGGGATCTTGGATGGGATCCTGGCCAAGAAAAAGATATTAAATAAAAAACTAAGGAAAAAAAAAAAACTAAGGACAGCTGAACAAAGCATTACATTTAGTTAATAATAATATATAAGTTTTGGTCAAAGTTTTATCAAACATATTATAGTAACATAAGATCTTAAGAACAGAGAAAGCTAGATGCACAGTATACTAGAACTCTGTACTTTGAAACTTTTCTTTAAATCTAAAACTATTCTAAAATAAAACATGTTTTAAATGGAAGCTATGGTTAATATCAATTATTTAAGTTTCTACCTTAAGAAAGTAAAATCAAGATTGACTTAATCCAAGCTTAGTTGAGACATATTATAAAAATAAGAACATATAAAAAATCTGTAAAAGCACCATTGGGACTAAATCATAATAATAATATAAATAAAATAAAATAAAAATAGGAACAAAATTCAATAGAAAACTAAATTCAGAAAAAGTTAATATGCCAAAACTTATCTCCTAGAAAGATTGAACTGATAAACACCTGTCTAGAAAAATCAGGAGCCAAAGCAAAAAATACCCACATCGTGAACAAAATGTATATAATTTTTATAAACTACCAACATTAAAAGGACAATAAGTAATTGTAAGCAAACTTTATGTCAATAATTTTGATAACGTGGATGACATGGAAAACTCCTTGAAAAGCATTAACAAACCTTAGCAAAGAGAAAATCTAAGTTTATATCTATCAAAGAAATTAAATTCATAAATTAACTTCCTGCAAAGAAAGCTAAAGGCCCAGATGGTAAATTTTATTAAACATCAGAGGAAGAATTAATACCAATGTTATGCAAACACTTTCAGAAAATAGAGGAGCAAGAAAGGTTTTCCAATTCATTTTGTGAGGCCAATATAATCCTGGTACACAAACTAGAAATTATAAGAAAAGAAAATTATAAACCATATCTCTCTTGAGCATGGGGCAAAGTCCTCTACCAAATATTACTAAATCTAATCTATTAATATATAAACATATACTACATCATGACTGAATAGAGTTTATCTCAGGAATATAAAGTGGGCTCACAATGAAAAAAAAAAAAAAATCAATGTAATTCCCTACCTTCAGAGAATAAGAAAGTTACATGACAGCCTCAGTAGAGGCTGGAAAGTATTTGACAAATTTAAATGACTTTTTAATAAAAATTTTCATCAAATTAGGAATGGAAAAGTACTTCCTAACTTGGAAAATAACACCTAAGATAAACATACAGCTTAAATTATACCTAAGAGGAGACACTGAATGTTATGCTCATAAGATTTGGAACGAAGCAAGAATATTCACACTCAATGCTTCTCAATGTTGTATTGGATATCATACCCAGTATAAGGTAATTTAAAAAAACATCAAAGCCATAGAGATGGGAAAAGAAGAAGTAGAAGTATCTACATAGGCAGGTGCAATGTTTATCTACAAAGAAAAAAACCTGTGTGTCTTTCATATATGGCTTCGATGATGTTGATGTAAGTTCCATCTATACTTACCTTGTTGAGAGTTTTTTTTTTTTTAAATCAAGAATGGATGTTGTATTTTGTCAAATGCTTTTTCTGCATCTATTGAGAGGATCATATGGTTCTTTTCTTTTATTAATGTGGTATATCATGTTGATTGATTTGCAAATATCAAACCACCTCTACAGCCCAGAAATAAATCCCACTTTATCATGCTGAATAATTCTTTAAATTTGTGGTTGGATTTGATTTGCTATTATCTCATTTGTAATTGTTGAATCCATATTCATCAGGGACCTTGGCCTGTGAGTCTTCTTTTGAGTAGGGTCTTGGTTTTGGAATCAAAGTAATGTAGACCTTGTAGAAGGAGTTTGGAAGTTTCCTTCCATTTCTTTTTTTTTTTTTTTTTTTTTTTTTTTTTTTTTCTTTTTTTTTTTTTTTTTTTTTTTTTTTTTTGGAACAAAAAATACTTATTCTTGAAAAGAATAAGTATTAACTCCTCTTTAAATATCTGTTAGAAATCCCCTGGGAAGCTATCTGGACCTGGACTTTTGTTTGTTGGGAAATTTTTGATTATTGATTCAATTTCTTTACTAATTATGTGTGTGTGTTCAAATTTTCTATTTCTTCCTGTTTCAGTTTTGGTAGTTTGTAAGTTTCTAGGAATTTTTCCACTATCTTCCAGATTGCCTAGTTTGTTGGCAGATAATTTTTCATAATATTCTCTTATACACTTTTTTTTTTGTATTTCTGGTTGGTTGTGATCTCTCCTATTTCTTTAATACTTTTACTTATTTGGGTCTTTTCTCTTTTATTTTTGACAATTCTGGCTAGGGGGTTACCATTTTTACTAATTTTTTCAAAGAACCAACTCTTAGTTTCACTGATCTCTTCAAATTTTTTTGTTTTGTTTTATTTTGTCTCTCTATAATTTATTTCTTTTCTAATCTTTAGAATTTCCCTTCTTCTGAGGGCTTTAGGCTTTATGGGCTGTTCCTTTTCTGGCTTCTTTAAGTATAAGTTTATATTGTTCATTAGAGATATTTCTTGCTTCTTAAGGCAGGCCTGTATTGCAATATACTTCCCTCATAGGACTGCCTTTGCTGCATCTCAGAGGTTTTGGACTGTCATGTTTTTGTGTTTTGTTTTGTTTTTTCATTTGCCTCCATGTACTTTTTATTTTTTTTCTTTAATTTCCTGGTTAACCAATTAATTTTTTAGTGGGATATTCTTTGTATTTGAGGACTTTCCAAGTTTTTCCTGTAGTTAACTACAAGTTTCATAGCATTGCAGTCAGAAAATATGCATGGTATGATCTCAGTCTTTTTTTACATTATGACTTGTGACCCAATATATGATCTATTCTGGAGAATGTTCTGTGTACATGAAAAGAATATGTATTCTGCTGCTTTAGGATGAAATGCTTTCAAGAGATCTGTTAAGTACCTCTGGTCCAATGTGACATTCAAAGCCCTTGTCTCCTTGTTGATCTTCTGCTTAGATGATCTGTCCATTGCTGAAAGTAGGATGTTAAAGTCAATTACCATTCTTGTATTATTATCAATGCATTTCTTTATGTTTGTTATTAATTGATTTATATATTTGAGTGCTTACAAGTTGGGGATATAAATA
>NC_081559.1:111343718-111408325 GCF_022355385.1 Mustela nigripes | reverse complement strand
GAGAGAATTTCCCTAATATGGCACAGGGAACAAGCATCAAAATCCAGGAGGTGCAGAGAACCCCCCTCAAAATCAATAAGAATAGGTCCACACCCCGTCACCTAATAGTAAAGTTTACAAGTCTTAGTGACAAAGAGGAAATCCTGAATGCAGCCTGGGAAAGGAAGTCTGTAACATACAATGGTAAAAACATTATATTGGCAGCAGACTTATCCACAGAGACCTGGCAGGCCAGAAAGAACTGGCATGATATATTCAGACCATTAAACGAGAAAAACATGCAGCCAAGAATACTATATCCAGCTAGGCAATCATTGAAAAAAGAAGGAGAGATTAAAAGCTTCCAGGGCAGACAAAAACTGAAAGAATTTTCAAGCACCAAACCAGCTCTACTGGAAATATTGAAAGGGGTCCTCTAAGCAAAGAGAGAGCCTGAAAGTAGTAGATCAGAAAAGAACAGAGACAATATACAGGAACAGTCACCTGAGAGGCAATACAATGGCACTAAATTCATATCTCTCAATAGTTACCCTGAATGTTAATGGGCTAAAAGCCCCAATCAAAAGACACAGGGTGTCAGAATGGATCAAAAAGAACAAAACCCATCTATATGTTGCCTACAAGAAACTCATTTCAAGCCAGAAGACAACTCCAGATTTAAAGTGAGGGTGTGGAAAAGAAATTACCATGCTTATGGACATCAGAAGAAAGCAGGAGTGGCATTCCTTATGTCATATCAATTAGATTTTAAGCCAAAGACTATAATAAGTGATGAGGAAGGGCACTATATCATACTCAAAGGATCTGTCCAACAGGAAGATCTAACTATTTTAAATATCTAAGCCCCTAACGTGGGAACAGCCAACTATATATCCAATTAATAACAAAATCAAAGAAACACATAAACAGTAATACAATAATAGCAGGAGACTTTAAAACTTCCCTCACTGAAATGGACAGATCATCTAAGCAAAAGATCAACAAGGAAATAAAGGCCTTAAATGACACACTGGACCAGATGGTTTCACAGATCTATTCAGAACATTTCATCCCAAAGCAACAGAATTCACATTCTTATCTAAAGCAAAGGCTTTAGCTTAAATAAGCCTCCATTCCATGGACATTCACACCACTAGGTTTTACCACTAGCTAGTCCTCAGTCCTAAATCAGGTCTCAACCAGTATCAAAAGATTGGGATCATTCCCTGCATATTTTCAGATCACAACGCTCTGAATCTAGAAGCCAATCACAAGGGGAAATTTGGAAAGAACCCAAATACATGGAGACTAAACAGCATCCTTCTAAAGAATGAATGGGTCAACCAGGAAATTGAAGAAGAATTGAAAAAAATCATGGGAACAAATGATAATGAAAACACAATGATTCAAAATCTGTGGGACACAGCAAAGGCAATTCTTGGAGGAAAATATATAGCAGTACAAGCCTTTCTCAAGAAACAAGAAAGGTCTCAGGTACATAATTTAACCCTACACCTAAAGGAGCTTGGAAAAGAAAAAGGAAGAAACCCTAAACCCAGCAGGAGAAGAGAAATCATGAAGATCAGAACAGAAATCAATGAAATAGAAACCAAAAAATCAATAGAACAAATCAACAAAACTAGGAGCTGGTTCTTTGAAAGAATTAATAAGATTGATAAATCCCTGGCCAGACTTATCAAAAAGAAAAGAGAAAGAACCCAAGTAAATAAAATCATGAATGAAAGAGGAGAGATCACAACTAACACCAAAGAAATACAGAAAATTATAAGAACATAATATGAGCAACTCTATGGCAACAAATTTGACAATCTGGAAGAAATGGATGCATCTCTAGAGCCATATAAGCTGCCACAACTGAACCAGGAAGAAATAGAAAGCCTGAACAGACCCATTACCAGTAAGAAGATTGAAACAGTCATCAAAAATCTCCCAACAAACAAAAGCCCATGCCAGACGGCTTCCCAGGGGAATTCTTTGAAACATTTAAAGAAGAACTAATTCCTATTCCCCTGAAACTGTTCAAAAAAATAGAAATGGACAGACTTCCAAACTCATTTTATGAAGCCAGCATCACCTTGATCCCAAAAGCAGACAAGGATCCCATCAAAAAGAGAATTACAGACCAATATCCTCGATGAACACAGATGCGAAAATTCTCACCAAAATACAAGCCAATAGGATTCAACAGTACATTAAAAGGATTATTCACCATGACCAAGTGGGATTTATTCCGGGGCTGCAAGGTTATATCAACATCTTCAAATCAATCAATGTGATACAACACATTAATAAAAGAAAGAACAAGAACCATATGATACTCTTAATAGATGTTGAAAAGCATTTGACAAAGTCCAGCATCCCTTCCTGAGCAAAACTCTTCAAAGTGTAGGGATAGAGGGCACATACCTCAATATCATCAAAGCCATCTAGGAAAACCCCACTGCAAATATCATTCTCAATGGAGAAAAACTGAAAGCTTTTCTGCTAAGGTCAGGAACATGGCAGGGATATCCATTATCACCACTGCTATTCAACATAGTACTAGAAGTCCTAGTCTCAGCAATCAGAAAACAAAAGGAAATTAAAGGCATTGAAATCAGCAAAGAATAAGTCAAACTATCACTCTTTGCAGATGATATGATACTATATGTGGAAAACCCAAAAGACTCCACTCCAAAACTGCTACAACTTGTACAGGAATCCAGTAAAGTGTCAGGATATAAAATCAATGCACAGAAATCAGTTGCATTTCTCTACACCAACAACAAAACATAAGAAAGACAAATTAAGGACTCAATCCCATTTACAATTGCACCCAAAACCATAAGATACCTAGGAGTAAACCTAACCAAAGAGACACAGAATCTATACTCAGAAAACTATAAAGTACTCATGAAAGAAATTGAGGAAGACACAGAGAAATGGAAAAATGTTCCGTGTTCCTGGATTGGAAGAATAAATATTGTGAAAATGTCTATGCTACCTAAAGCAATCTACACATTTAATGCAATCCCTATCAAAATACCATACTTTTTTTTCTCCAAAGAAATGGAACAAACAATCCTAAAATTTATATGGAACCAGAAAAACCTTGAATAGTTAAAGGAATATTGAAAAAGAAAGCCAAAGTTCGTAGCATCACAATTCCCGACTTCAAGCTCTATTACAAAGCTGTCATCATCAAAACAGCATGGTACTTGCACAAAAACAGACACATAGATCAATGGAACAGAATAGAGAGCCCAGAAATAGACCCTCAACTCTATGGTCAACTAATCTTCGACAAAGCAGGAAAGAATGTCCAATGGAAAAAAGACATCCTCTTCAATAAATGGTGTGGGAAAATCAGACAGCTACATGCAGAAAAATGAAATTGGACCATTTCCTTACACCACACACGAAAATGGATTCAAAGTGGATGAAGGACCTCAGTGTGAGAAAGGAATCCATCAAAATCCTTGAGGAGAACCCAGGCAGCAACCTCTTGACCTCAGCCACAGCAATATCTTCCTAGGAACATTGCCAAAGGCAAGGGAAACAATGAACTATTGGGATTTCATCAAAATCAAAAGCTTTTGCACAGCAAAGGAAACAGTTAACAAAACCAAAAGACAACTGAACAGAATGGGAGAAGATATTTGCAAATGACCTATCAGATAAAGGACTAGTGACCAAAATCTATAAAGAACTTAGCCAACTCAACACCCAAAGAACAAATAATCCAATCAAGAAATGGGCAGAAGACATGAACAGACATTTCTGCAAAGAAGACATCCAGATGGCCAACAGAAACAAGAAAAAGTGCTCCACATCACTCGGCATTAGGGAAATACAAATCAAAACCACAATGAGACCACAATGAGATCACACCAGTCAGAATGGCTAAAATTAACAAGTCAGGAAATGACAGATGCTGGCGAGGATGCGGAGAAAGGGGAATCCTCCTACACTGTTGGTGGGAATGCAAGCTGGTGCAACCACTCTGGAAAACAGCATAGAGTTTCCTCAAAATTTTGAAAATAGAGCTACCCTATGACCCAGCAATTGCACTACTGGGTATTTACCCTAAAGATACAAACGTAGTGATCTGAAAGGACACATGCACCTGAATGTTTATAGCAGCAATGTCAACAATAGCCAAACTATGGAAAGAACCTAGATGTCCATCGACAGATGAATGGATAAAGAAGAAGTGGTATATATACACAATGGAATTCTATGCAGCCATCAAAAGAAATGAAATCTTGCCATTTGCAACGACGTGAATGGAACTAAGGAGTATCATGCTTAGCAAAATAAGTCAATCAGAGAAAGACAATTATCATATGAACTCCCTGATATGAGGAAGTGGAGATGCAACATTGGGGGGTTAAGGAGGTAGGAGAAGAATAAATGAAACAAGATGGGATTGGGAGGGAGACAAACCATAAGTGATTCTTAATCTCACAAAACAAACTGAGGGTTCCTGGGGGCATGGGGGTTGGGAGAAGGAGGGTGGACATTAGGGAGGGTATGTGCTATGGTGAGTGCTGTGAAGTGTGTAAACCTGGTGATTCACAGACCTGTACCCCTGGGGATAAAAATATATGTTTATAAAAAATAAAAAATAAAATAAAATAAAAATAAATTAATATTTAAATAAAAATATCATTAAAGATAAAAAACAAAAGCAATCAAAACCCTGAAGATTCAGGAAAATCTCTTTATATTCCCCTCAACTGCCTGTTTCTTCCAAGAAGAGAGCTATTACCAGATATTCCTCTTAACCTAGGAAACATATCTACATACTAGGGGCAAACTTTGTTTTCCAAACACCTACTTGATGATGGTCTTTTCTCCCCTACCCCTCTCCTTAGCTAAAATAAACATCTTATTGCCTGTCTTTGGACTTTCCATGTCTGTGTGGATTTCCTGTATGTATGCTACGAAATTTTTTCCTGTTAATCTTTCTCATGTGCATTTGCTTCTTAGTCATGTTTAGTCATTATTAAATAGTTAAATGGATCTTGAAAGTCAGAGGTCTTTCAAATGCTTTCAAAAACCTCATGGTTTTCCCTTTGGAGAAAACTAGTGTGGTGCCAAGAACATGTTATTGGGTAAAACAAACCTAGTTTGGGTTGCAGCCCTTGAGTGGCTGGCTGGGGTTTTAAACTTGAGTTGTCACCAGTCTGGCTGGGTTTTGAATCTTGAGTTGTCACCAACTGCTCGGTTCATTTTTTCTTTCTCATCCTTTAACTTTTCAAAAAATTTCATATTTCCTAGTCATTGTATTCTAATGAGTCTAGACGACTCCAGTTGCACATTGTGGTCTTGAGTCTAATTAATCTACTCTCTACTTCCCAGTTCAGGGTGACAGTGATCTGCTCCTCACTTACCTACCTGAACTTTAGCAATGAGTGGGCTGTTGCGCTGCAGTGGGGGCTTCTTCTCCTCTACCCTCTCTGTTGCTCCGGCATTCCAAGGTGAGTGGGAAAATGGATGGATAAAAGAAAATAGGATTATCACCTAGTGAGTGCAGATGCCCTGGCCTGTCCTGCATGACATGGTCCATCAGCTGCTGGCAGTTTCATTAATGTGCTAGTTCTATAGAAGTGGTGTTTGTGGATTTGGAGCTAGACTCATCCTGACCCCAGACTTCATGGCATATGACCCAGGAGTCACACAGAGCCCTAGGATCAGAGGGTGTAATGGTCTGCGATCATCATCTTGAATTTCTTAATATTTTACCAAAAGGCCCCATATTTTCATGTGGCACTGAGGCTTTCTCAAGACCACCATGGTCAGTGCTCCATGCTCTCCAGGTTATGTTCACTTGGCTTATACCATAGCTAAACAACCCACAGCTCCTGCCACTCCTCACCTCAGCTTCCTCACCCTCCCCTTGTCACCCTCCCTAGGACACTGGAGACCCAGAGTGAGATGATCCCATTCTTTTCTTTTTAGACTCTCTTACTGGAGACCCTC
Organism: Mustela nigripes; assembly: GCF_022355385.1. Taxonomy (NCBI): domain Eukaryota; kingdom Metazoa; phylum Chordata; class Mammalia; order Carnivora; family Mustelidae; genus Mustela; species Mustela nigripes. The sequence goes on along the minus strand of NC_081559.1, from coordinate 111,402,361 downwards.
CCTTTCCTACTCAATGTGCATTAGCACAAATCTTCGTGTTCCTGATTGCTCCAAGAGACAGGGCAATCCCCACCTTTCCTGCTCCTTTCCCAGGGGTAGACCCCACCTATGAGGAAATCTCTGGGAAGATCAGGCCCCATGTTTGCAGCCATGCCAATCTCTATAAACGATTCCTCTGAGCTCCTTCATGCTCTCATTTAAATAGTGAGGCCTCAAAGAAAAGAGAAATAAACAGAAAAAATAGTCTGTAAATAAAAGTACAACAAGTATAATGTGGTATCATAATAAAAATGTATATGCATATGACAGTATACTTAAAAATAATTTTAAAGGAATGATAAATCCATGTAAGAGGTCATCTTTTTTTCTTCCTAATGATTTTCTTTTTTATTTTAGAGTAGTCTTAGATGTAAAGAAAATTACAAAGCTACTACAGAGTTCCCATGCAGTCTCCCCTGTTATTAACATCTTATATTTGTATGGTACATTGGTCATAACTAATGAACTAATGTGGCTTCGTTACTATTAACTAAGTCCCATGTTTTATTTAGCTTTCCTTACTTTGTACCTAATATTCTTTTTTCTGTCCCAGGATCCCATATAAGATACCACATTACACTTAGATGTCATGTCTGTTTAGGCTCCTCTGAACTGTGACAGTTTCTTAGATTTTCCTTGAATTGGATGACCTTGACAGCATTCAGTAGTATTGGTCAGTTCCATTGTAGAATGTTCCCAACTGGGATTTGTCTTAAGTTTTTCTTATGATTACGCTGGGATTGGGTTAGGGAAGAAGACCACAGAGAAATGTTATGCTTATCCCTTCACATCAGCATGACTCATCACTGTTGATATTGACCTTAGTCACCAGGTTGAGGTGGTGTCGGTCAGGTTTCTCCACTGTGAAGTGGCTTTTTATCTCCCTTTCCATACTTTGCTCTTTAGAAAGAAGGCACTATGCACAGCCCACATGTAAAGGGTGGAGACATGCCCTACTTCTCTAAGAGTATCTACATGAATTGTTTGTAATTATTATGCATGCATTATTTGCCTATGCTACCCTTTTTATTATTTTGTTTAATAATTTCTCCATACCAGTATAGATCCATGAATAGTTATTTTATATATGTTGAATATAAATCAATACTACATTATTTATTTTGCTGCTCAAATTGTTCCAGCTCTGGCCATTGGCTCTGGCCACTGGTTTCAGCTCAGAACCACTTTCAGTAGGTTCTGCTTCCCTTTGAAATACCTCATAAATCTTTTCTTGTTCTGTTTTGTTCTGTTTTATTTTCGTTTTGCATCTCCTTACTTTTTGGCATTATAAGATTTTCCAGGTTCATCTTTTGTATTTTCTGATGTAGTCCTAGAATCATCCATTTCTTCAAGGAGTCCCGGTTCCAGTCGCCAAGGTGTCTGGTGGAGAATGGTATTAAAATAAAGATCGAGGGTTGTTTGTGCTCACTGCTATGGGGTGTCATTGCTTCTATCTCCCTTCAGCTTATAGAAGAAAGAAAATCCACATGCGTGTACTAACACATGTATATACATATAACTACACATATCTCCATATGTAACCACCTCTTCCAAGATTATGCTAAACTTGAGCTCATACTGAAGTCTCCAACCATAATTCTGCTACAGTCATTCTAGTGTTACCTTCTTGCTTATTGTAAACTCCACATAAAGAGTGAGAGAGCAGACTTCCACCATCCACCACCCAAATACTTAAATTGTTTTGTTCTAGTATACACATATATATATAGTGATATCAAAATTATTAACCTGTACTCATGCTGGAAACAAGTTTTCAACTGGAATAAAGGTCACCTATATTTTTATTATATAGATGTGTATGTGTGTGTATGCACATAAATACAAGTGGACATCAACAGTGGTGATATTTGTGCATCATCTTTCAAAGTATGAATATGTAAGTCACTGTAATCTCCATGGAGGTCAATTTAGCAACATACATGAAAATTAAATACAGATACTATTTGGTAGGATAATTCCAGAGGTTTATTGTATAGATATTTTGTAGGTATATAGGAAGATATATTTACAACTTAATAATTACAGCTTAATTTGTAATAAAAAAATAATACAGCCTAAAATATACCATCTGAGGTTGATTAGAAAAATTATGGTACCTCCAAACAAGATAATTCCACACAAAAGCTAAAAGAAATGAGACAATTCAGTGTGTACCAATACATAACAATTTCTAAGGTGCATTTTGTTTTGTTTTGTTTTTGTTTTAAGATTTTTTTTATTTATTTGACAGAGAGAGAGAGACAGATCACAAATAGGCAGAGAAGCAGACAGAGAGGGGTGGGGGAAGCAGGCTCCCTGCTGAGCAGAGAGCCCAATGTGGGGCTTGATCCCAGGACCCTGAGATCATGACCTGAGCCAAAGGCAGAGGCTTAACCCACTGAGTTACACAGGTGCCCCTCCAAGGTGCATTTTAGAGAAGAAAAGCAAGTGTAAAGTATACTACCATTTTTTTAAGGAAAGAGATATGCATGGAGCACTGAGTGTGGTGTATAAACAGTGAATTCTGGAACACTGAAAAGAAATTTTAAAAAATTGTTTTACGTCTCCAACATTAAAAACTGCTTTCAGGCTGGGTTCTTAATAAAGGGGGAGGAGGGATAGAGGTAGGTGCTTTTGTATGTACCAAAAACATATCCCAAAATATGTACAAAATAACTTTATAATTATAATAAATTAGCTATAAGAACTAAAAAAAAAATTACCACAATTAACCTAATAGTAATATGTGTTTCACAGGGTAAGAATAATATTTAAGCTACTTGGTCATTGTTAATGTTGTGACATAATGAAATTAAAAATGCAGACCATAGAGCTATGAATTTACCCCATGGATTTACCCCATGGATATAGCTCATTGCAATATTTAACATGTAAAAAATAAAAAGAAGGAACAAATTAAAAGTCCATAATTGCATCATGGAATATCATCTGGCTTTAAAACTAAAGAAAATCTAAGATAAAAAGTCAGTTTGAGTATGCAAAATTTTGTACACACATATGTGTACATGCATACAAATTCCTGAAGACTACACAAGGAACCATTTAGACTAGTAGTTTTTCAAACATGACTGGGTTTCTGAGAAGGAGTTTTATTTTCCAACAGACAGCCTTTAATCCTATTTGAACTTATTCAATGTATACACAGGTCTTAGTCTAAAGGAAAAGCCTGATTAATAAATGAGGTGGCAGGTCTGGTAGAGATTGCTTACTGATCACCAAACCTATTTTTTGTTTTCCATGAACACATAGGCAAGGTATATCCCCTGCCTCCCCACAGTCAAGGGTAGAAATGATGTGTGCCATCTTCCTCAACTACCATGTGTTACTCCCTGTGCTTCTTCTACCACCATCTTCATGCAGGTGATCAGGAGGACTTGGAAGGGTTGGAGGGACAGATCCCAGTCCAATTATTCACGGAGAAGCATCTGACAAGCACAAACACTTATTCTGGATGATATTTCAATAAGAAGGAAATGCTTCCTGGTAATTTTTTTTTTTTTTTAGAATTTTTAGGTTGATCTGTTACCTTGAAATTTTTATCTTAACATGGGGTATGTAAGAATCCTTGACAAACCTAAAAAATGTGGCATTAAACTGCAAACAGTAGCAACACCTAGTGAAACTGCTTGTTCTGACAGCTTGGAATGTAGGTCCCATGGATGGCAAGTCCTTGGGAAATAGTATGTTGATTTTACTTTCTGCTTTTAGCAAAATATAATATCAAATACATGAGCTCAAAATGTTATAAGGAAAACATAAGGACACATGATATGTTTGTAAGCAGAAATGAAAGGGAATAAAGAAGATTCAGAAATTTGGGGACTCAGTCATTTTGGAAAATCCAATGGGTTCTGTGCCACCTAAGTAAGAGAAGTAAGGATGGTTTGCAAAGAAATGTTCTCCAACTTGGTTCTAAGACAAATATCAGATGTATGCATATTATGACTATATGTTTTGTTACTGATAGACTGAAGGCTGAGAGATCAGGGGATGGAACAAAAACAAAAAATAAATCTAGCTTGAGAATACGTCTACCAAATAATTTTCAATATGTTTAGAGGTAAATAGAACTGACTAAAGACAAACAGATCAGAGGCCTACTAAGGCTTTATTAAGAACCCAGCCTGAAAGCAGTTTTTAATGTTGGAGATGTAAAACAATTTTTTAAAATTTCTTTTCAGTGTTCCAGAATTCACTGTTTATACACCACACTCAGTGCTCCATGCAATATGTGCCCTCCATAATACCCACCACCAGGCTACTTAAAACAACTCTTATTGTGGTCATCCTGTCCCTATTCTATCATTGTATATTGCAAGGAAGTGAGCAGAAAGCAGATAGCTTGCTTTTTAAATCCATAGATATCTGGGCTGTAGGAAACCCCACCCAGCCTTGATGGAGAGCACTGTGTACGCCTTTCTTCTTTTGAGTTGGTTATAGCAGCTAGATAGCTCATAGGAAACTTTTTTTCTAAGAAAGTTCCATATGGAACAACCATATGATAGCTGGAGGACAGACTGCTGTAAACTACTGGCTGCTCATCTAATTCATTTCCTATTTTCTGGACCTAGCACTGGATCACATGCCCCATTTCTTTTGCAGGTGGGAGTAGCCACATGACTAAGTACTAACCAGTGGGATGCCACAGCCATGATCTGCTTCCCTTTAAGACTGGCTGCTGGGAAACTGCCCACACCTGATGCTCTGTGCTCCCATCTTGATAGGATGAAGCATAACCTTGGAAACTGTATGTTAATAGAGCAATGGTGGGGAAGGAGCTTCACCATTTGAAGGCGAGCTGCCTACTTATCATAAACACCTGTATGGGACTTCTTTTTTTTTTTTTTTTCATTTTTATTGTGTTATGTTAGTCACCATAAAATACATCATTAGTTTTGATGCAGTGTTCCAAGATTCATTGTTTATGTACAACACTTAGTGCTCCATGCAATACATGCCCTCCTCAATATCCAACACCAGGCTCACCCATCCCCTACCCACTTTCCCCTCCAAAACCCTCAGTTTTTCTCAGAGTCCACAGTCTCTCATGCTTCATCTCCCCTTCTGATTTCCCCTAATTCTCTTTTCCTTTTCTTCTCCTAATGTCCTCAATGCTATTCCTTATGTTCCACATATAAGTGAAACCATATGATAATTGACTTTCTCTCCTTGACTTATTTCACTCAGCAAAATCTTCTCCAGTCACATCCATGTTCATGCAAAGGTTGGGTATTCATCCATTCTGATGACTAAGTAATATTCCATTGTATATAGAGACCACATCTTCTTTATCCATTCATCTATTGAAGGGCATCTTGGCTCTTCCACAGTTTGGCTATTGTGGCCATTGCTGCTATGAACATTGGGGCTGGTCTCAATATGTGTCAAGTTATAAAATATATATTTAGGGGAATGCTTCAAAACCAGTAGTGCATATAAGGCAAACATATTTCCTCTTCTGCCTCAAATGCCATCAAATTTTGATGTCATCTACAAGTTATCCCCAGCTATTTACTGGGACTCCAGCATGAATTGGAACCATTTGGTCTACTCATGCTCCCAGCAGCCATCCTTCTCTGCAGCTGTCAGAAGCCTCCCTTTCATTTCCTGGGAGCAGGTGGGGCTAGTACTGCAAGTGTGTATGACTGACCTTGTCAGACAAACATCTTCACTGAGTGCAAGGACAGGAGAACATTATTTTGCACTCATCAAGGCTGTTGTCAAGGCAGGGAGATAGTCTGTCAAGCTAAGGGAACTTTCTGGCTCATTTTACCATCTAGAGGGTACACAAGCCACTTACACTAGCCCAAAATATCCTGACTGATCAGCCATATGAACAGGTTTATATGCTGTAAATATATAACATATGTTATATGTTATTATCCCATTGTTTAAGAATCAATACTATATTGATTCATATTTAATTGTTCTCTAATAGTTTCAGATGTGTTAGGCCTGTCTTTGTACATCAGTTGACAGCTTCTAAGGAGAGGGGAATGCTTCTCCCAACTGGCCTGGCACCTGGTGTTATGGGGCAGGCAGCATGCATTAGCAGAAAGAACACTGTATTAGGGATGGACACACCTGGATTTGCAACTCATTTAAAAAATTATTTGTGGTCTCTGAGCCCTAGTACTCCCACATAGTGCCTTAGGAGGTTCTCCATAATGATGGGCTATTATTACTTTAGAGCAGAACTTCTTCACTGATGTCTTTGTGGACAGATTCCACACAAAGTAACCAAGCTCAGAAGACTACATATATCATAGGACACATGTTTTATCACATTGATAGTAAACTGTAAGCTAGTTCTATCTACATCACTGTGTGCCTCCCAAATTTACTTGTGTATTAGGATCACCTAGGAGCCATTACAAAATAAAACACCCCATCCCTAGAGATTCTGATTTAGGAGATCTAGAATGTATAGCAGGCATGGGTCATCTGTTAGAGGGCCCAAGTTGGAGTGTCTGTCTCTTACTGGTACATAAAGCCACCTCACCCCTGCAAGACAGAGCTTACTGTGTAGCCTTCAGTTTCCCCCTTCACTTCTAACACAGGTTGGAGAGCCAGATCCTGAGGTTTGAGTAGGGTGGGCAGTGTGATGCAAGACTACAGAAAACAGAAGAATGGAAGCCTATGTTCTGCCACCTTCTACCCTCTGGGTGCTGTTTGGAGCACAGTGTACATGGTCACATTCACCTTTATACCCATGTTTGTATAACCAAGCACATGAGCAGCTCTTTGATGTGGATGCCTCTCCCAACACTGATTCTGCTCCAGTAAGGTCTCTCCCATCCAGACCCTCTTCTCTCCTGACTCCGCATGACCTAGTTCATCCCTTCTCTCTCCACACTGCATAGCCTCTAATTAATCTTCTAGGATTCACTGTTATGCTCAGACACATCCACTCACTGTTACCAGTGAATATTTCTGATGCACCAAAATGATCACTTCACTCACCTGCTTAGAACTCCCCCATTACTGCTTGTTTAACACTACTAACAAGAGGTGACACCCTCAGAGGAAAGTATCATCACTTTTCCCATTTTACAGAAAGGAAATCTGAAGCACAGAGAGGCCAGTCCACAGAGAGCCAGGAAGTGGCAAAATCAAAATTCAGACCCAGATGAGTCCTTCCTGGGCCCTCACCACTTTGTCCATCCTTAAGCATAATGGCTGAGCCCTGTCCAAGTGCCTGCTCCAGTGTATCTACTCATTCCATCAGGCACTATTGGTCATTTTCCTTTCCCTGTCCCTGACACACAGCCTACCCTCCGGGAGGCTTGCCACCTGAGGGTTCCTGTTCTCTCTAGGGTAACTCAGATTTTACACATCAGAGGAGTTTTCTCTTTAATTCACTCCCTCCCTCTCGTGATTTGGCACTTCCTGATGACAGAGACTATCCATGCCCAGAGTGCACTCACCTGGCACAGAAAAGGTTCTTGGTTTGATAAATGAATTAGTGAAAGAATGAAAGTCCTGTGGATGCTACCATAAGGAAAGAGGGAGATGGAGAGCATCAGCACACAGCCCTCCTTATCACAGCAACTTCTGACAAGAGGCCAGATGAAATCTTCTGCCCATTACCTCTTAGATTTCCCCAGGGTATTGTTGTCACCCTCAATATTACAATGGCTTCTAATCATTTCATTGCAAAAGAATTTCCCAGATTGCACTGTGCCAGAAATATCTGGGAATAATCTACTATCCTAACACATGTATTTTGTTGGGTTTTATTTCCAGTGATGTCCAACATGTAAGGAAAAATTTTTCTATGTGGTCAGTTTTTCACCAATACTTTTATTGGGTTATCATGTACACATAGGCTTGATTAAACAGCCCTATGAAACTACCTTTAAAATTTTAAGAGTCATTTCCTTGGCCTTCCCCTCTCCCCCTGCCACCCAATATTTTATTAGATGACATATATAGCAATTGTAACAGCAAACATTTATTGAACCCATCAGATGCTACATACTTTTATACCAACTTCACAATTATCTCTTAAAATATATATGTGTGATGAACCCAAATCCATAGAAACTGAGGTTCAGAGATAATGAACAACTCACATACTGAGTCACTGAACCCCAAAACTCAAAGTCCCATTCTCCCTGACTCTGAGCCTTTAGGCTTTGTTGTCAGCATGTGGACACAGCCCATACTTTGTTGTAATAGAACAAATGCAATACAACGTAACAAATGGATCATAAACTAACAAAGGTTTTGCTGATTTCTGCCAATACAACTCAGAGAGATCCTGTAGGGAGAATTCCATGGTTGACACAAAAGACTGGGCCTGGCCATGGTAGTTTTGTCAACTCCTTTGTACACTAATTTTTACACTAATTTTGCATTTGGTACCTGGTCTAATCCTGATGAACTGTGATGGCATGATTCACCCCTCACTGCCCCTATCTGGTGGCCTCTTCTAAGAGAGCAAGGTAGAGGGGAGAATGCATGAGCTCCACTTTCCACAAAATGGACATTCAGTAACTGGTAGTCTTCTGCTATAACCTGCATGTATCCTATCTTTCTTCCTGGGTAAAGACCCTGAGAGCTACCCTGCAGCCTTCTGCCTGCTCTTCCCACTGATCACTGCTCAGCACCAGCAATGCTCCTTGGCAATCCTAAGAGGGCTCTGGTTAGTCTGGGATGCAATTTGAATCCCTAGTACACAGGCTAAGTGTTTCTGTCAGACAATCAAAGGCATGTCAGATCTTAGGGTTCTGAGTGCCTAAGGGCACTCCTGGGAACACATCACCTTAACTGGTATGGAACAATCATTCTGGAAAAGTACAGTGTGATTTACTCACTCACCCTTCTGTTAACACATTTGGAAAACTCTGTGTGACAATAACAGTAGATGTCATGTGATAATAGTATCTTTTTTTTATGTTTTAATTTTTTAAATTTTTTATAAACATGTATTTTTATCCCCAGGGGTAGAGGTCTGTGAATCGCCAGGTTTACACACTTCAGAGCACTCACCAAAGCACATACCCTCCCCAATGTCCATAATCCCACCCCCTTCTCCCAACCCCCCTCCCCCCAGCAACCCTCAGTTTGTTTTGTAAGATTAAGAGTCACTTATGGTTTGTCTCCCTCCCAAACCCATCTTGTTTCATTGATTCTTCTCCTACCCACTTAAGCCCCCATGTTGCATCACCACTTTGTCATATCAGGGAGATCATATAATAGTATCTTTAAAATCCATTCTTTTTATTTGTATTGGGAAAAATAAATTGTGTTGTAAAAGCTAAGGTATTGAGTGGTGAATTTTCTGTCTCCATTGCAGCAGTAAACATTTCATGTAAATCAGATGGATGGCCCTCCTTGCAATGCTCCAAAACACTTTACCTCTGGTGGATCCCCTTATGTATGTGCATGGGCATGCACACATGCACACACACACACACACACACACACACACACACTTGATTCTCACCTCGTACTCTCCATGGGGTCCAGCTTTCCTCTCTTTCAGATGAAGGTACCAAGTCCAGGTGTGAAAGCTAAGATACAGATCTTTTAGGACATGACAGAGACTCTGTCATTCACAGCATTTTCTAACCTATATTTCTAGCACTCCTGGTATGACAGGACTTGAGAATATCAAGGATGACTGTTGTGCATACTTTCTTATGGAGGTATTTCTTTCCCATGGTCTGGGATCATCATCCAATGGAGTTTAGATGTGGTGGACAATTAGTCTCAACCCAGTTCTCATTATGTCCTCTGACAGGTGTGTTGTCAAAAAGTCAGCAATCTCGGGGACAAAAGAATAAATAAATATACCACTTATATTCAAGTACAACAAATCCATTTTTTAAGTTAAGTTTTTCTTATTTTGAGATAATTGTAGATTCACAATTAATTGTCTTAAAAAAAAAAAAAAGTACTACAGAGAGGGGCACCTGAGTGGCTCAGTCAGTTAAGTGTCTGATTCTTGATTACAATTTAGGTCATGAACTCAGGGTCGTGAGATCAAGCACCACATCAGACTCCATGCTAGATATAGAGTCTGCTTAAGACTCTTTCTCTCCCTGGCCTCCCCTACATCCCTTTCCAAAAAAAAAAAAAAAAAATGTATGAAGAGATGTTGTGTTCATTCATTGTTTCCCAGTGAAATGTCTTGCAAAACCATAGCACAACTTCACAACCAGGATACTGATATTGATATTGATACACACTCAAGATACAGCACATTCCCATTACCACAGGATTCTTTATGTAGCCACACCTACCTTATTGCCTCTTCAATCTCAGGCAATCACTAACCTGTCACCCATTCCTATAATTTTATTATTTCAGAAAGATTATGTAAATGGAATCACATTGTGATTAGCTTTTTTCATTCAGCATAATTCTCTAGAGATTCATGCAAATTGTTTTGTGTCAAGAGTTTGGTCCTTTTGTTGATAAGTAATATTCAATAGAATGGATATACTAGCTTAACCATGCACATCCACATTGCTTCCAGCTTTAGGCTATTACAAATAAAATGCCTACAAACATTCACTGACAAATTTTTATGTGAATATATTTTCATTTCTCTGGGATAAATGTCTAGGAGTACAATTGCTGGGTCTGTGATGGTTGTATGTTTAGTTTTACACAAACTGTTCTTCACAGTAGCTGTATCATTTTACATTCCTGCCAACAAGGTATAAGAGAGTTGTTAAACACTGCAACAAAAGCTAATGTTGTACTATATGTTGGCTAACTGAACACAATTTAAAAAAGGAATTTTGATAGGTTAAATAATAATAATAACGACTCAAAAAAAGAGATCCAGTTTCTCTGATTTCTCAGCACTATATGCTGTCACCTATTTTAGATGTAATCTATTCTTAATGGTGTGTACTGATATTTCATTGTGATCTTAATTTGTGTTTATCTAATTGCTAATGTTGAAAATCTCCTCTTGTGTTTATTTGTATATATTTTCTTGTGTGAAATATTTGTTAATATTTTGACCATTTTCTAATTGGATTGTTTGTCCTTTCACTATTGAGTTTGAGAGCTCTTTGTATATTTAAGATACTGGTCTTCTGTCAAATGCAGTATGCATTTGTCTGTCACCTGTCTTTTCATCCTCTTACCAAGGTCTTTCATGGCACAAAATATTTAATTTTGAAAAGCCCAACTTATCAATTTTTTTTCCTTTTATGCAAAATGTTTTGTTGTCAAATCTAAGAATCCCACATCAGTTTATTAATAGTGTTTTTGCATATACTCTTTGCATAGTTTTGTTAATGGTTGCTCTTAATATCACATTACATATATACATATCTTGTCATTTTCATTTTACTGGTTGAGTGAAGTATATAAACCATACCTTCCATTATACCATTTTACTAACCTTGGTTTATATTGTTGTTTGATATACTCTACATATCTTTAGAAACACATCAAAAAATTCTATATTTTTTGTATTAAATATCATTTAGTTAACCCAAGAAGAGAAACAAAGCTTTTGTAAATGATTGTTTATAAATGTTTACTTGCTGTGTCCAATTACTCCCATTATTCACAATAATTGGAATATTCCCACTATTCCCATTCTCAAGATTCCCCCTTGTCTTGTTTTCTTTCTCTTTAGAAGACTTTTTTTAGCCATTCTTTCAAGGGAGATCATGGTGATAAATTCCCAGTTTCCCCAGATCTGAAATTATCCTTATTTTCCTTTTATTCCTGAAGGACATTTTCACTGGTTATAGGATTCTGGATTAACAGTGCTTTTCTTTTAACACTTGAAAGAAAAGTGACACTTCTTTCAGGCCTCAATGGTTTTTGGTGGCATTCAAACTGGGTCTTCTCTGTAGGTAATATATATATATATATATATATATATATATATATATATATGTATATTTTTTAAAATTTTATTTTTCATAAGTTTTACTTTGATACGTCTTCATGTGAATATCTTTGGATTTATTCTGTTTGAATTTTGTTCAGCTTGTTACATCTTCTGGTTTATGCATTTTACCACTTTGGAAATTTCATCCATCATTCCATCAAGTACTTTTTCAGCCTCCACCTTATCTCTCCCCACCTTCCAGGACTCCAGTGACACAATATTAACTCATTTATCTCAGTTATACAAGTCCCTGGGGCCCTGTTTATTTTTTCTGTCTCTTTTATCCCCATTTTTCAGACTGGGAATTTCTATATTTTTTTTTTCATTTCACAGATTCTTTCATCTGCCTCTTTAATCTACTTTTGAGCACATGTTTTGAGATTTTTATTTTTGTTACAGTATTTTTCAGTTCCAAACCTTTCATTTGGTTTTTCTTTATATTTCCTATTTCGTTGCTGAGATTTTCTATTTTTTCATTTGTCTCCAGCATATTCATAATTGCTTATGAGGGCATTTTTTGTGAACGCTACTTAAAATCTTTGAAATGTAATTCTAACCCCAAAAGCATCACAGCATTGGCAGCTATTGATACTTTTGTTATTTAGTTTGAAATCTCCCCAGGTCTTGGTATAACAGAGGATTTTCGATTGAAACTTAGGCATTTTAAGTATAATTCAGTGAGACTCTGTGTCATACTTAAGCCTTCAGGTTTTGTTGACTTTTTCAGACACTACCCTTCCAGGGAAATGGATGGAACTGCCTCATTAGTGCCAGGTGAAGGTGCAAGTCCATTCAGCCTCCATTTACATCTGAAAGGAGAAGAATTTTCCAATTGCTAGGCAGTGATGGGATGTCTTACTCCCCACCAGTCCTCCACTGACATCTCCCTAGCTAGATCATAGGAACAGGAGTGTCTTCTTACTGGAGGTCATGACCTCCAGGCATGTTAATGCTGGGTAGAAGTGAAAGACCTGACCATTTCCTAGGTCTCCTCTGACGTACCCTAGTATGAGTGGGGCACCTAATTCCTGCCACATGAAGTCCAGATTCCATACTCAGACTTAGCTGATGTGGGTAAGGATAGGGCTGCACATTTTTTGCTGACAATAGAGCAGTTAGTGTAAAAAATTTTTTTGGTCTTGGTGGGGTGCTTCTTTTCTGTTTTGGGGGGTTTATTTTTTTGTTTGTTGGTTTGTTTTGTTTCATTTGTTTGTTTTAGGCTAAGAAGATGGGCTTTTAGAGGAACTTTTATTCTATGCCCATTGGCATTTCCAGGTTGTTGACTTAGCTCCAAGTCTAGAATACATTACACAGAAAACCCAAGAAACTCACTCTCTTTGCATTCCTCACATCCCAAGGTCTCTAGCCAGTTCTTCTCTCCATTTTTCAGTCTTCTTATGTTTGTTTTATGTGGTGTCCAGGGGGCTCAGTTGTACTTAGAAGGAAAATACATTTGCCTCAGCTTCTCAGAAGTCCAGAAAAAGCAACAAGTGTCATTTTAAGTTATAAAAAGCCTATATGAAGAAATAAGTTGATAAACAATCATTACAGTGAGAAAATAAAGGGACTTTATTTATCAGAGATCTGTTAAAGGTTACATAAGTATATTGTAATAACAACAGAAGTAACCATAAAAACTAATAAAAAAAAAGGATACTCTCAAAAATATTATAAGCCAACTGGAGGACTGACCAAGATGGTGATAGAGGAGACTCCTACACAACAAATGTATGGCTTCACATGTAGCGATGACCTCTGAGAAAAATCCAGAAACCAGCTGAGTGAATCCTATACATTAGATGAATAAGAGAATACTCACATTGAAATGGGGTAGCAAAGTCTAAGACATACTCTCATTGTAAACCCAACCTAGCACAGCACCATGAAATTAGGAGGGAACTCCCAAATCCCAGCTTTTCCTTGAAGAGTGAAGGGTTTGGATCCCACATTTAGTGCCTCAACTTTTAAGACTCTCACCCAAGGGATGGAGCCCCAAACATCTATCTCTGAAGGCCAACAGGACCCCCATCCACAATCCACAAAACTATAGCAAACAAAGAAGCAGTTGTTAATAGACACATGAGCACTTATTAGAGCTATCCCCTGGAGTTCAGAATAGAGGGAGCCAGCAAAAATTTCTGTCTCCTAAACTTTCCTTGAAAGGGGTAAACCTGCATACTTTAAAAAAGATTAGGCTTCTAAATTAGCATACATCTAAGAGCTGGCTTTTATCCTCCCAAGGGATCAGGGAAGCTAGAAGACATCCCTCCCACCTTTCCCTCTAGCCTGCTCTTAAGTTATCAGTCTGTCCCCTGGAAGAATGTTTTAGGTCTGGTGACCCAACTTTTGCAGCTGATGAGCAAGAAACAGACCCCCCAAATTGTCTGGCACTGAAAGGTATTAAGTTTGCATTCATGAGCCATCCAGGACTAAATAAAGCAAATAAAGAAGTGGGAACTATGTACCCAGGCCCAGCATGTAGAGACAGGCAAAAACACCCATCTCCCAGATTATCCCTGGATAATAATTTCCAAACTTCTTCCCAAAGGTCCAGCTTCCAATCAGCTGCATCTAGGTGCTATATGTACTTAGGGATACTAGTGAATGCATCCTTGGGAGGCTGATAGGTCTTGATACTCCCTCAACAGCTGAGAGACACTAGGAACAGAGATCACCAAGGGTTTGAGAGATAACGAGGAACTTGGGCCAGGTGATTGAAAGGATTCATCTCTTTGTGAGAGACATGAGACCACTCTGTCAAGATCAGAAGAGGTGACTGCTTTATCTAATGCACAGAGACCAACACAGAGAGTCAAAGAAAATAAAGAGACAGAAGAATACAGAGACTTCAGAATTATGGCCATAAAAATGCTTATCAACATCAGGAAATCAATGCATGAACAAAGTAAGAATTTCAACAAAGTACCAAACAGAAATCACACAGCTAAAGAGCATGATAACTAAAATGAAAAATGCAATAAAAGACTTCAATAGCAAACTAGATTTTTTTTTTCTGCCATAAGAGAGATTTAGCACTTTTTTAGCTAAATTCACCTCATTCCAGGGTCTGTTTTCAGAATTCTATTGAAATACTTACTGAATTAAAAAAAAAAAATGTTAAAATATTCAGTGTACAAAATGCAGCTATAAACTATAATGTTTATTATAGAATCCTAAAAGGTTTGTCCATATATTTCAATATTGCAAAAAAGCAGAATATCTGAAGCCCTTTATTCTCCAACTATTGTAGACCACAAAGTCAAAGCTGACCTATAATACCATGGGCAGCACTACCATAACACAACCTTAGATGGTGTGTTTTTCGCTTCTTTGTGTTTCACCTTGCAGGACTTCAGATAATCACTCTATAGCTCACTCCTGACTGCAGTGAGACATGCAGGAACTGAACATCCACTCAGTACACAAGTCCAGGATGAGGTAAAAGCCTTATTGCAGTAGGCTTTTCATTGCCACATATGGGTGATGTTCTGCACCTCCATCACATACCAGGCCACCATAAGGAGGGTAAACACTATAAACTCTTCATCCTGAGCTGCAATGTGACTATACAACCTTTCCACCATATGGGCACAATCTAGGATCATAGGCATGTCTCAAACAGAAGAACAGTGAACTAGAAGGCCGAAAGAAACAAAAATTATATTCAAAGAAATGATGTCTGAAAATTTCTCTTATCTGAGGGAAGAAACAGATGCCCAGATCCAGGAACCCCAAAGATTTCCAAATAAGTGGAACCCAAAGAAACTCATACCAAGACACATTATAGTAAAAATGTCATAAGTTAAAAATAAGAAGAAGATGGCAGAGGAGTATTGGACCCCATTCCAACTGGTCCCCTGAATTTAACTGGATATCTATCAAACCATTTTGAAGATCCATGAAATCAGCCTGAGATTTAAGAATATATATCTGGATCTCTACAAGAAAGAGTTTTTGCATATAGGACATGAAGAGTTGTGAATCTGCAGGGAGATATCAGAAGATAAAGAGAAGGGGGAGGGAGCCTCCATAATTTGGCTCCTAGAAAGTTATAAAACACCAAGTGCAAAAACAGAACACTTAGAAATCAGCTCCAGGACATCAGACATCTCTCTCTGAAAGGGACTCTGGAAATGAAAAGCAGAATTCCAGGTAGGGCATTGTGGTCTCAGAACAAAAGAGGATTCCTGAAACAGTAGAGCCAGGAAGCAGATTATGAGCATTGGAGCCAGGAAGCAGATTATGATCAGTGAGCCCAAGAAAGGATTCTCAACTCAGATCACCATAAACTGCAAACCAGGCCATTTGATAACCACTCTTTTCTTGAACAGCCTGAAAATATCTGTAACCAGCACTTGTGACCAGGAAAATTTGCATTGCAACAGTGGCCATGAAAGGGCTTTAGAATGGAATGCAGACCTGATTCCAGAACTTCAGATATATGTGCAAACCTGAAGCCCTTTCTGATTTTAGAATCACAAAGGCAGAGACATTCCAGGGTCCCTGAGGCTACTTCTGAGAGAGGTGCTATGGGAGGCTGTGGTTTTCAGCAGCATATAGAAAAAAAAAAAAAAAAAAAAAGAGGGCAGATGGAGATTTTTCTGCTCTGGCCAGAGGTTTGGCTGGAACCATTTTTTGCTTTGATCCTCTGAAGAGACACAGGAAAGGCCCAGCGTGGGGGTAGGGTGGGTAGGATGGAGCAGACACACTGAAAATTACTTTCAACCAAGCCCATCCCCCTGACAGGGGGTGGGGAAACTCCTCATAGGCAAGGTTGCTGCAGGCCCCTCCCACAAAAGACAGGCAGGAGGAACAGGTGGATGACAGTCCAGTGGATTCTCTAAGACTGTAAAATCCCAACACCTGGGGAAAATTTAATATCGAGCTCCAGATGTGACTTCATGATTTGTTTGTTTTCCAGATGTAGTTCTCCTTTTCTTTTTTTTCTTTTCTCACACATTTTCTCTGTTGTTTTTTTCTTTTTACCTTGTCATTTCAACTAGATGTTTATTACATCAACTTGTTTTTCATAGTCCTTCTTTTAAAATTTATTTATTTTTTTAAATAAACATATAATGTATTTGTAGGACTGTGAATCACCAGGTTTACACATTTCACAGCACTCATAGCACATATCCTCCCCAATGTCCATATCCCCACCACCCTCTCCCATTCCCCCTCCCCCAGCAACACTCAGTCTGTTTTTTTATATTGAGTCTTTTATGGTTTGTCTCCCTCCCAATCCCACCTTCTTTCATTTTTTTCTTTTCCTAGCCCCCAATCCCCCCACGTTGCATCTCCACTTCCTCATATCAGGGAGCTCATATGATACTTGTCTTTCTCAAATTGACTTATTTCACTGAGCATAATACCCTCTAGTTCCATCCATGTCATCACAAATGGCAACATTTCATTTCTTTTGATGGCTGCATAGAATTCCATTGTGTATATATACCACTTCTTTATCCATTCATCTGTTGATGGTCATCTAGGTTCTTTCCATGTTTGGCTATAGTGGACATTGCTGCTATAAACATTCAGGTGCACATGCCCCTTCAGATCACTATGTTTGTATCTGTAGGATATATACCCAATAGTGCAATTGCTGGGTCATAGGGTAGCTCTATTTTCAGTTTTTGGAGGAACCTCCACACTGTTTTCCAGAGTGGTTGCACCAGCTTGCATTTCTACCAACAGTGTAGGAGGGTTCCCCTCTCTCCACATCCTCGCCAGCATCTGTCATTTCTTGACTTGTTAATCTTAGCCATTTTGACTGGTGTGAGGTGTATCTCATTGTGGTTTTGATTTGTATCTCCCTGATCCCAAATGATGTGGAGCACTTTGTCATTAGTCTGTTGGCCATTTGGATATCTGATGATATTGAGGTATGTGCCCTCTATCCCTACACTTTGAAGAGTTTTGATCAGGAAGGGATGCTGTACTTTGTCAAATGCTTTTTCAGCATCTATTGAGAGTATCATATGGTTCTTGTTCTTTCTTTTATTGATGTGTTGTATCACATTGACTGATTTGCTGATGTTGAACCAACCTTGCAGCCCTGGAATATCCTGCTTGTTCATGGAGAATAATCCTTTTAATGTACTTTTGGATCCTATTGGCTAGTATTTTGGTAAGAATTTTCACATCTGTGTTCATCAAGGATATTGATCTGTAATTTTCTTTTTTGATGGGATCCTTGTCTGGTTTTGGGATCAAGGAGAGGCTGGACTCGTAAAATAAGTTTGGAAGTTATCCTTCCATTTCTATTTTTTGGAACAGTTTCAGGAGACAAGGAATTAATTCTTCTTTAAATGTTTGGTAGAATTTCCCCTGGGAAGCCGTCTGGCCCCAGGGCTTTTGTTTGTTTGGAGATTTTTTTTTAATTTATTTTTTATTAAGCATAACCGTATTCAGTATTTTTGCACCACACCCAGTGCTCCATGCAATCCGTGCCCTCTATAATACCCACCACCTCGTATCCCCCTGCCCCTTCAAAACCCTCAGACTGTTTTTCAGAGTCCATAGTCTCTCATGGTTTGCCTCCCCTTCCAGTTTCCCCCAACTCCCTTCTCCTCTCTATCTCCCCATGTCCTCCGTGCTATTTGTTATGCTCCACAAATAAGTGAAACCATGTGATAATTGACTCTCTCTGCTTGGCTTATTTCACTCAGCATAATCTCTTCCAGTCCCATCCATGTTGCTACAAAAGGTGGGTATTCATCCTTTCTGATGGAGGCATAATACTCGATAGTGTATACAGACCACATCTTCCTTATCCATTCATCTGTTGAAGGGCATCTTGGTTCTTTCCATAGTTTGGCGACCATGGCCATTGCTGCTATAAACATTGGGGTACAGATGGCCCTTCTTTTCACTACATCTGTATCTTTGGGGAAAATACCCAGTAGTGCAATGGCAGGGTCATAGGGAATTTCTATTTTTAATTTCTTGAGGAATCTCCACACTGCTCTCTTTAGGTTACACCAACTTGTATTCCCACCACCAGTGGAAGAGGGTTCCCCTTTCTCCACATCCCCTCCAACACATGTTCTTTCCTGTCTTGCTACTTTTTGCCATTTTAAATTGTGTAAGGTGATATCTCAATGTAGTTTTAATTTGAATCTCCCTGATGGCTAGTGATGATGAACATTTTTTCATGTGTCCGATAGCCAGTTGTATGTCTTCATTGATGAAGTGTCTGTTCATATCTTCTGCCCATTTTTTGGTATGATTGTCTGTTTTGTGTGTTGAGTTTGAGAAGTTCATTATAGAACCTGGATATCAACCTGGATATGTACTGTCATTTGCAAATATCTTCTCCCATTCCGTGGGTTGCCTCTTTGTTTTGTTGACTGTTTCCTTTGATGTGCAGAAGCTTTTGATCTTGATGAAGTCCCTAAAGCTCATCTTCACTTTTGTTTCCTTTGCCTTTAGAGACACATTTAATGACTCTTTCAGTCTCCTTACAGGTTATAGGTCTGTTTAGGTTTTCTATTTCCTCCTGGTTCAGTTGTGGCAGTTTATATGTCTCTAGGAATGCATCCATTTCTTCCGGATTGTCAAACTTCTTGGCATAGAGTTGTTCATAATATGTTCTTATAATTATATTTCTTTGGTGTTGGTTGTGATCTCTCCTTTTTCATTCATGATTTTATTTATTTGGGTCCTTTCTCTTCTCTTTTTGATACGTCTGGCCAGGAGTTTATCAATCCTATTAATTCCTTCAAAGAACCAGCTCCTAGTTTCGCTGATTTGTTCTATTGTTTTTTGTTTGTTTGTTTGTTTCTATTTCATTGATTTCTGCTCTGATCTTTATGATTTCTCTTCTCCTGCTAGGTTTAGGCTTTCTTTGTTGTTCTTTCTCTAGCTCCTTGACGTGAAGGGTTATTTTGTGTATTTGAGACCTTTCTTGTTTCTTGAGATAGTCTTGTACCATTATGTATTTTCCTCTCAGGACTGCCTTTGCTGTGTCCCACAGATTTTGAACCATTGTGTTTTCATTATCATTTTGTTTCCATGATTTTTTTCAATTCTTTTTTAATTTCCTGATTGACCCATTCATTCTTTAGAAGGATGCTGTTTAGTCTCCATATATTTGGATTCTTTCCAATTTTCCTCTTGTGATTGAGTCTATCTTCAGAGCATTGTGGTCTGAAAATATGCAGGGAATGATCCCAATCTTTTGATACTGGTTGAGACCTGATTTTTGACCCAGGATGTGATCTATTCTGGAGAATGTTCCATGTGCACTAGAGAAGAATGTCTTCTGTTGTTTTGGGATGAAATGTTCTGAATAGGTCTGTGATGTCCATCTGGTCCAGTGTGTCATTTAAGGCCTTTATTTCCTTGTTGATCTTTTGCTTGGATGATCTATCCATTTCAGTGAGGGGAGTTTTAAAGTCCCCTACTATTATTGTATTATTGTCAATATGTTTCTTTGATTTGATATTGATTGGTTAATATAGTTGGCTGCTCCCATGTTAGGAGCATAGATATTTAAAATTGTTAGATCTTCTTGTTGTACAAATCCTTTGAGTATGACATAGTGTCCTTCCTCATCTCTCATTATAGTCTTTGGCTTAAAATCTAATTGATCTGATATAAGGATTGCCACCCCAGCCTTCTTCTGTTGTCCATTAGCATGGTATATTATTTGCCACCCCCTCACTTTAAATCTGGAGGTTTCTTTGGGTCTAAAATGAGTTTCTTGTAGACAGCATATTGATTTTTTTTTTTTTCCATCGATTCTGATATCCTGTGTCTTTTGATTGGGGCATTTAGGCCATTTACATTCAGAGTAAATATTGAGAGATATGAATTTAATGCCACTGTATTGCCTGCAAGGTGACTGTTACTGTATATTGTCTCTGTTCCTTTCTGATCTACTACTTTTAGGCTCTCTCTTTGTTTAGAGGACCCCTTTCAATATTTCCTGTAGAGCTGGTTTGGTGCTTGCAAATTCTTTCAGCTTTTGTTTGTCCAGGAAGCTTTTTATCTCCCCTTCTATTTTCAATGATAGCCTAGCTGGATATAGTATTCTTGGCTGCATATTTTTCTCATTTATTGCTCTGAATATATCATGCCAGTTCTTTCTAGCCTGCCAGGTCTCTGTGGATAAGCCCACTGGCAATCTAATATTTTTACCCTTGAATGTTACAGACTCCTTTTCTCGGGCTGCTTTCAGGATTTTATATTTGTCACTAAGACTTATAAATTTTACTATTAAGTGATGGGGTGTGGACCTATTCTTATTGATTTTGAGGGGGGTACTCTGCACCTCCTGGATTTTGATGCTTGTTCCCTTTGCCATATTAGGGAAATTCTCTCCAATAATTATCTCCAATATACTTTCTGCTCCCCTCTCTCTTTCTTCTTCTTCTGGATTCCCAATTATTCTAATATTGTTTCATCTCATGGTATCACTTATCTTTTGAATTCTCCCCTCATGGTCAAGTATTTGTTTGTCTCTCTTTTGCTCAGCTTCTTCATTCTCTGTCATTTGGTCTTCTATATCACTAGTTCTTTCTTCCGTCTCATTTATCCTACCAGTAAGAACCTCCATTTTTTATTGCACCCCATTAATAGCTTTTTTTATTTCAAATTGGTTAGATTTTAATTCTTTAATTCTCCAGTAAGGGCTTTCATCTCTCTGGAGAGGGTTTCTCTAATATCTTCCATGCCTATTTTGAACTCATCTAGAACCTCGAGAATTGTCATTCTGAACTCTAGATCTGACATATTACCAGTGTCCATATTGATTAGGTCCCTTGCCTTCGGTACTGCCTCTTGTTCCTTTTTTGTGGTGAATTTTTCCGCCTTGTCATTTTGTCCAGATAAGAATATATGAAGGAGCAAATAAAAGACTAAAAGAGTTTCAAAGACCCCAGGAAAATGCACATTAACCAAATCAGAAGAGACCCCAAATCATGGGGGGGATAAAATGGATAAAAAGAAGTTCAGGGAAAAAAATTTAAAAGAAAACATATAAAAAAGCCTGGTGACTAGAACAGGATCACCCACTTAATTTTGGGAGTATTTTGGTCTCTTAGAAGAAACTACCTCCCAAAATTTTTAAGAATGAAAAACATATATAAGTTTAAACATAGTGAAGGGATGGAATATGTCTACAAAGATGAAAAAAAAAAATTTAATTCCTAAAACAAAGTTGATAAAGTAAGTTGGTTGGGAGAATAAAGAAAAAGAAAGTGGAGAGATTTTGCTTGGGCTGGAGACTAGAACAAGCCCAGAGCTAGATTTAGGGTATATTTTGATCTATTAGACATTGTACCCCAAATTTTTTAGAAGGAAAAACCCTATGTGTATACAAAAAATAAAGTTAGATTCACTGAAGGATAAAATATGACTACAATAATTAAGGTTCAAAAAAATATTATTTTTTAATGAAAGTTATTGTTAAGATAAACTAGTTAAAAAACGTGAAAAGAGAAAAGGGTAAAAGTTTTAAAAAAAAATTGAAAGAAGAAAAAAAATAAAGTTAAAAAAAATTAACTGCCAGTCTAAAGAATCATGGGTAG
The DNA here is from genome assembly GCF_022355385.1 of Mustela nigripes. NCBI lineage: Eukaryota > Metazoa > Chordata > Mammalia > Carnivora > Mustelidae > Mustela > Mustela nigripes. The sequence goes on along the minus strand of NC_081559.1, from coordinate 111,379,897 downwards.
AGAACCATGAATTCCATGCTTTGCTTTCTCTTCCTCTGGAATTCCACTGTTCACCTTGGTAAGTGAACTTGGTCTTGGCTGGATCTCTTGTTGATCTTCTGGTGGAGGGGCTTGATGTAGTGCTTCTCATGTGTCTTTGCCCAAGGCGGAATTGCACCACCCTTACCAGGGGCCAGGCTACATAATCCTCTTGGGTTTACTTTTGGGAGCTTTTGTTCCCTGAACACTTTCTGTAGAGCTCTGGATGACGGGAATGAAAATGGTAGCCTCCCAATCTCTGGCCTGGAAGAGCTGAGAGTTTGGGGCCCCACTCCTCAGTGTGCCTCAGAGGCGCTCAATCACTCCCATCTCCCTGGCCTCTGGCTGTGCTCCGAGCTCACCCAAACTGTGCCTGGTTCAAAGTAACCCCAAGCTGAGAGCTCTCTCCTTGGCTCTGTCTCTGTAGCTGGCTTCCTCGCTCTAATACCTCCAAGCTCTGTGACACTCAGACACCCCCAATCCTTCTGTGACCCTGCGTGACCTGGGGCCACGCTGACCCCATGTGGGTTTAGCCTCTGGAGTGATGTCCCTCTGTGGAGCAGAGTTTTAAAAGTCCTGATTTTGTGCTCCATTGTTCTGCTGCTTGCCAGGAGCCAGCCCCTGCCTGCTCAGTCTATCGTCCCGTCGCATTGGATTCACTTCTCTGCCAGTCTTACCTTTCAGAATGTGGTTGATTTTCTGTTTCTAGAATTGTTGCTCTTCTTTTCTTCAGTCTCCTGTTTGGATTTGTCGGTGTTCGCAATGGATTGATAAACTATCTAGCTGATCTCCTGCTACCTGATATAGTCTCAGCCTACTACTTCTCCACCATCTTGACTCCTCAAGTCCAATAAACTCTTATCTTTTAATAGTCTCTCTAAACATAAATGGGCTAAGTGTTCCCACAAAAAGAGACAGGGTTTCAGATTGGATAAAAAAGCAGGACCTGTCTATATGCATTCTACAATACTCATTTTGAACCTAAAGACACCTCCAGATTGAAAGTAAGGAGTTGGAGAACCATCTACCACGCTAATGGACCTCAAAAGAAACCTGGGGTAGCAATCTTCATATCGGACAAATTAGGTTTGTTTAAAAGACCATAAAAGGAGATGTAGAGGGACACTATATTATATGTAAGTGTCTAACCAACAAGAAAATCTAACAACTATAAACAACTAAAAATAACTATAAATATCTGTGCCCCCAACATAGGAGCAGCTAATTACATAAACCAATTAATAACCAAAATGAAGAAACATATTGATAATAATGCATTAATAATAGGAGACCTCAACACAGCACTCTCAGCAATGGACAGGCCATCTAAGCAGATCAACAAAGAAACAAGAGCTTTGAATGACACATTAGACCAGATGGACTTCAAAGATATATACAAAATATTCGATCCAAAAGCAACAGAATATATATTCTACTCGAGTACACATGGAACTTTCTCCAGAATAGACCACATACAGGATCACAAATTAGGTATCAACCAATACCAAAAGACTGAGATTATTCCCTGCATATTTTCAGACCACAGTGCTTTGAAACTTGAACTCAACAAGAAGAAGAAATTGGGAGGGAAATCAGACAATTAGGGGTTAAACAACATCCTCTAAAGATTGATTGGGTCATCAAGGAAATTAAATAAGAACTTAAACAATTTATTGAAACTAATAAGAATGAAAACACAGTTCAAAACCTATGGGATACTGCAAAGGTGGTCCTAAGAGGGTCTTTTTTGAGCCTCTCTCAAAAAATTAGAAAAATTAGAAAAATCCCAAATGCACAAGCTAACCTTATACCTAGAGGAGCTGGATAAAGAACAGCAAATAAAACCTAAAACAAGCAGGAAAAGAGAAATAATAAAGATTAGAGCAGATATAAATAAAATAGAAAACAGAAAAACACTAAAACAGATCAACAAAACTAGAAGCTGTTTTGTTTGTTTGTTTGTTTGTTTGTTTGTTTAAAGTCACAGGAGTCATCATAATGTACATCATTAGTTTTTGATATAGTATTCCACGATTTATTGCTTGTATATAATACCCAGTGCTCCATGCAACATATGCCCTCCTTAATACCTATTACAGGGCTAACATAGTCCCCCCTTTCCCCTTTAAAACCTTTAGTTTGTTTCTCCAAGTCCACAGTCTTTCATGGTTTGTCTCTCCCTCTGACCCCCCCAACTTTATTTTTCCCTTTCTACTCCTAAATTCCTCCATGTTATTCCTTATGTTCCACAAATAAGTGAAACCATAGGATAATTGATTTCTCTGCTTGACTAACTTCACTTAACACAGTCCCCTCCAGTTCTACCCATATTGATGCAAATGATAGGTATTCATCCTTTCTGATAGCTGAGTAATATTCCATTGTATATATGGACCACATTTTCTTATTTTTTTTAAGATTTTATTTATTTATTTGACAGACAGATCACAAGCTGGCAGAGAGGCAAGCAGAGAGAGAGGAAGGGAAGCAGTCTTCCTGCTGAGCAGAGAGCCCGATATGGGACTCCATCCCAGGACCCAGGGATCATGACCTGAGCCAAAGGCAGAGGCTTTAACCCACTGAGCCACCCAGGCACCCTGGACCATATCTTCTTTATCCATTCATCTGTTGAAGGACATTTCAGCTCTTTCCACAGTTTGTCTATTGTGGACATTGCTGCTATAAACATTGGGGTGCATATGGCCCTTCTTTTCACTAATCTGTATGTTTGGGGTAAATACCCAGTAGTGCAATTTCTGGTTCATAGGGTATCTATATTTTTAATTTTTTGTGTAATCTTCACACTATTTTTCAAAGTGGTTGTACTAACGTGCACTCCCACTAACAGTGTAAGAAGGTTCCCCTTTCTCCACAGCCTTGCCAACATTTGTTATTTCTTGTCTTGTCAGTTTTTGCCATTCTAACTAGTATAAAGTGGTATCTCTATGTGGTTTTTATTTGATATTTCCTCTGAGGGTTAATGATGATGAACATTATTTCATGTGTATGTCTTCTTTGGAGAAATGTCTGTTCTTGTCTTTTGCCCATTTTTTGACTTATTTGTTTCTTCAGTGTTGAGTTTCTTTGAAAGAAAAGGGAAAGGACCCAAATCAATAAAATGATTAACAAAAGGGAAGAGATCAAGACTAACACCAAGGAAATATAAACAATTATTAGAAATTATTATCACCATAATATTTTAATATGAAAACATATTAAGCAACCTGGGAAAAAATGTATTCCTTCCTGGAAACTATTATAAACTACCAATACTGAAACAGGAAGAAATGGACAAACTGAATAGACCAATAGTCAGCAAGGAAATGGAAGCAGTATTCAAAAAACCTCCCCAAAAACAGAAGCCTAGGGCCAGATGGCTTCCCAGGAAAATTCTACCAAATATTTAAAGAAGAAATTATATCTTTTCTAAGGATGTTGTTTCAAAAAATAGAAAGAGAAGAAAAACTTCCAAACTTGTTCTATGAGGCCAACATTACCTGGATCCCAAAATGAGACAAAGGTCCCATCAAAAAGGAGATTTACAGGTCAATATCCCTCATGAACATAGAAGCCAAAATACTCAACAAGATCCTAGACAATAGGATCCAACAGAACTTTAATGGATTATCCACCACGACCAAGTAAGATTTATTCCTGGGATGCAAGGATGGTTTAACACTCAGAAATCAATCAATGTGATAAAGCACATTAATAAAAGAAAAGACAAAATTATATGGTCCTCTCAATCACTGCAGAAAAATCATTTGACAAAATACAACATCCTTTCTCAGTCAAAATTCATCACAGTGTAGGGATAGAGGATATATATCTCAATATCATAAAACCCATTCATGAAAAGCCCACAGTGAATATCATCCTCAATGGGAAAAAACAGAGCTTTTGCCTTAAGGTCAGGAACATGACACCACTAGCCTCAGCAATCAGACAATAAAAAGAAACAAAAGCAGTCAAATTGGCAAAGAAGAAGTCAAACTCTCACTTTTCACAGATGACATGATACTTTATGTGGAAAATGCAAAAGACTCTACCCTCAAGTTACTAGAACTCATACAGCAATTCAGCAATGTGACAGTATACAAAATCAATGCACAGAAATCAGTCGCATTTCTATACACAATGTAACTGAAGAAAGAGAAATTAAGGAATCCATCCCATTTACAATAGCAGCAAAAACCCTAATACCAATGAATAAACCTAATAAAAGAGATGAAGTATCTATACTCTAGAAACTACAGAACACTTTTGAAAAAAATAGAGGAAGTCACAAAGAGATGGAAAAATATTCCATGCTTATGAATTGGAAGAATAAACATTGTTAAAATGTCTATGCTGCCCTATACTTTCAATGCCACCCCTATCAAAGTACCATTGGCATTTTTCACAGAGCTGGAACAAACTATCCTATAATTTCTGGAACCAGAAGAGACCCCGAATTACCAGGGGATTGTTGAAAAAGAAAACCAAAGCTGGGGACATCACAATATCTAACTTTAAGCTATATCACAAAGACTTGATCATCAAGACAGCATGGTATTGGCACAGAAGCAGACATAGATCACTGCAATAGAATAGAGACTCCAGAAATGGACCCTCAACTCTATAGTAAACTAAGCTTAGACAAAGCAGGAAAGAACATCCAATGGAAAAAGGCAGTCTCTTCAATATATGGTGTTAGGGAAATTGGACAGCCATACACAGAAAAATAAAACTTGACCATTCTCTTCCACCATACAAAAAAATAAACTCAAAATGGATGAAAGACCTCAATCAGAGACAGGAATCCATCAAAATCCTAGAGGAGAACATAGACAATAACCTCTTTGACATTGTCCACAGCAACTTATTTCAAGACATCTCTCTTTTTTTTTTTTAAGATTTTATGTAATTATTTGAGAGATAGAGGATGAGAGAGAGGAGAGTCAGAGGGAGAAGCAGACTCCCCACTGAGCAGGGGTCCCAATGCAGGACTTGATCCCGAGACTCCAGGATCATGACCTGAACTGAAGGCTTTTGCTTAACCAACTGAGCCACACAGGCACTCTCAAGACATGTCTCTAAAGGCGAGGGACACAAAAGCAAAAAATGAACTTTTTGGACTTCATCAAGATAAAAAGCTGCACATCAAAGGAAACAGTCAAGGAAACTAAGAGGCAACCTATGGAATGGGAGAAGATATTTGCAAATGACACTAGAGAGAAGGGGCTGATATCCAAAATTTACAAAGAACTTATCAAACTCAACATGCAAAAAATAAATAATCTAGTCAAAAAATGGGCAGAAGATATGAACAAACACTTCTCCAAAGAGGACACACAAATAGCTAACAGACACGTGAAAAGATGTTAAACATCCCTAGCCATTAGGGAAACACAAGTTAAAATCACAATGGGATACCACCTTACACCAACTAGAATGGCCACAATTAACAAAAGAAGAAATAACAAAAGTTGGCCAGGGTGTGGAGAAAGGGGAACCCTCTTACACTGTTGGTGAGAAGCTGAGCTGGTCCAGCCACACTGGAAAACAGTAAGGAGATTCATTAAGACATTAAAAATGGAGTTATTATATGATCCAGCAATTGTACTACTAGGTATTTACCCCAAAGATCAGATTAGTGAAAAGAAGGGGCACATGCACCCCAATGTTCATAGCAATGTCGATAACCAAAACTGTGGAAGGAGCCGAGATGCCTGTAAATGGATGAATGGATAAAGATGTGATCCATATATATAATGGAATATTATCAGCTATCAGAAAGGATAAATCTCCACCATTTGCATTGACATGGGTAGACCTGGGGGGGGGGTTATGCTAGGTAAAATAACTCAAGAAGAGAATGACAATTATCATATGGTTTCATTCATATGTGGAGCATAAGGAATAGAGCAGAGGACCACAGGGGAAGGGAGGGAAAACTGAATGGGAAGAAATCAGAGAGGGAGATAAACCATGACAGGCTCTGGACTCCAGGAAACAAACAGGGTTTGTTTAGTCTAGTTTATTCCTTTTTTATTTTTATTTTCTAATATTCATATAGAGTTAAACTTCAAGGTAATCCCCTTTCCCCAATCAATGATACCCCTATAGGCAAGCCAATTTTTAATCCCCCTTTATCTTGGGAAAGTTGAGTCCTTTAACAAAGATATCAAGATACATCCAGGAAGAATCAAAACAATCTTACTCACCTACACTAAAAATTTATAACCACTATCCCATCTTTTTCTTCTACCAGTGTTTCTGTGTTTTTGTGTTTGTCCTGATAGTATATATATCTTATACTTGGGGTTCTTTTTGATGAGGTTCTTACTTTATTTGCCTATATATATACATATATGTATATGTATATATATGCATATACATATATATGTGTATATACACACACACATATATATGTGTATATACACATATATACACACATGTGTATATATATTTTTTTCCTCTTGTCATATACTTTCAACAGTCTTTATGTTTGCCTGATTTTGTTTATATATTTCAACAATCTTACCTTGGGGCCCATTTGGGCAGAACCTTCTCTTTTATCTTCCCTTTTTTCCCTGTCTCTCTCTCTCTCTTTTTTCTTTTTCTTTTATTTTTTCTCTCATTTGGGTGGGGAACCCTGATTGCTCAGAAGTGTTCCAGGATGCACCTTGACTGCACCACGGTCAATACATCCAGCTACATAAGTTCAGTCATCTCTCAACAAAATGACTAGGAGGAGGAATGCCCAACAGGGGAAAAATAAAGAGGATGGGCCTTCTGCAACAGAGCTAATGCCTATCAACATAGACAATATGTTGGAAAGAGAATTCAGGTAACAATTATCCATGCAATAGCTAGGTTGGAGAAGGCATGGATGACCAAATGGAATTGATTAGGGCTGAACTGAAAGCAACCAGAGATGATGTTCACAATATTAGGGCAGAGTTAAAAGCTACCAAGGATAAGTTTCACAGTGCTATCATAGGTTCCAATCTAATCTAAATTCTTTCAAAGCTAGGATAACTGAGACAGTAGATAGAATTACTGATCTGGAGGACAAACAGATAGAGAGAAGGAATCAGGAGGAAGCCTAGAACAAACAACTTAGAAGCCACAAAAACAGAATCAGGGAAATAAATGATGCCATGAAATGTTCCAATGTCATAATTATTGGAATCTCTGAAGGGGAGGAGAAACAAAGAAGTCTAGAAGATATAGTGGAACAAGTTCTTCATGAAAATTTTCCCAATCTCGCAAATGGAACCAGCGTTCATGGACTAGAAGCTGAACGGTCTCAACCCAAGATTATAGATTAAAAAAAAAAAAATCAAGGCACCTGATAGTCAAATTGAGGAATCAAAATTGTAGATATAATCTCTTGAAAGCCGCTAGGACAAAAAGGCTCTTACTTACAGAGGAAAGACTATCAGAATAACGTCAGACCTGTGCACAGAGACCTGGCAAGCCAGAAAGGGTTAGCAATATATATTAAGGGTATTAAAGAGAAGAACATGGAGCCAAGAATACTTTATCCAGCAAGACTGCGATTCAAAATGGATGGAGAGATAAAGAGTTTCCAAGACTGGCAAGGCTTAAAAGACTATGCAACCACAAAGCCGACACTGCAGGAAATATTAAGGGGGGTTCTATAAAAGAGGAAAAATCCTAAGAATGGCATTGAACTGAAATATAGAGACAATCTACACAAAGAAAGACTTCAAAGGTAACATGATGTCAATAAAAACGTATCTATCAATAATCCCACTCAATGTGAATGGCCTAAATGCGCTCATAAAATGACACAGGGCTGTAGATTGGATAAAACAACAGGACCCATCCATATGTTATCTACAAGAGACCCATTTTGAACCTAAGGATACACCCAGACTGAAAGTGATGGAATGGAGAAGCATCTTTCATGCCAATAGGCCTCAAAAGAAGGCCGGAATAGTGATTCTCATATCAGAAAATTTAGACTTTAAACTAAAGACTGTAGTCAGAGATACAGAAGGACACTACATCATTCTTAAAGGGACTATCTACCAAGATGATCTAACAATTATAAATATCTATGCCCCCAATATGGGAGCAGCCAATTACATAAGAAAACTGTTAATCAAGATAAAGAGTCATATTGATATGTGTACATTAATAGTAGGAGATCTTAACACACCTCCTCAGAAATAGATCATTGAAGCAGAAAATCAATAAAGAAACAAGATCATTGAATGACACATTGGACCAGATGGACCTCATAGTTATATACAGAACATTCCACCCTAAAACAACAAAATACTCTTGTTTCTCAGGTGCACATGGAACCTTCTCAAGAATAGACCACACACTGGGTAGCAAATCTGGACCCAACCAATACCAAAAGACTAACATTGTTCCCTGCATATTCTCTGATCAAAATGCTTTGAAACTGGTGCTCAATCACAAGGAAAAGTTCAGAAGGAACTCAAACACCTGGAAGCTAAAAACCACCTTGCTTAAGAATGCTTGGATCAACCAGGAGATCAAAGAAGAACTGAAACAATTTATGGAAAGCAATGAGAATGAAGATACTTCAGTCCAAAACCTATGGGATACAGCAAAGGTGGTCCTGAGGGGGGAATACATAGCCATCCAAGCCTCCCTCAAAAAAATTGAAAAATCCAGAACACAACAGCTGTCTCTACACCTTAAAGAACTGGACAATCAACAACAAATCAAAACAACTCCACACATAAGAAGGGAAATCATCAAGATTAGAGCTGAGATCAATGAGGTAGAAACCAGAGATACAGTAGAACGTATCAATGAAACTAGAAGCTGGTTTTTTAAAGAATCAATAAGATTGTTAAACTATTGGCCAACCTAATACAAAAGAAGAGAGAAAGCCCAAATTCATAAAATTATGAATGAAAAGGGAGAGATCACAACAAACACCAAGGAAGTAGAAACCATCCTCAGAAGTTATAATCAAGAGTTGTATGCCAATAAGCTAAGCAACCAAGATGAAATGGATGCATTTCTGGAAAACTATAAACTCCCAAAATTGAACCAGGAAGAAATTGACAACGTGAATAGACTGATATCTAGTAACGAGATTGAAGCAGTGATCAAAATCCTCCCAAAAAACAAGAGCCCAGGACCTGACGGATTCCCTAGAGAATTCTACCAAACTTTTAAAAAAGAAATAGCACCTATTCTCCTGAAGCTGTTTCAAAAATTTGAAGCAGAAGGAAAACTTCCAGACTCTTTCTATGAAACCAACATTACCCTGATACCCAAACCAGGCAAAGACCCTACCAAATAGGAGAATTTCAGACCAATATCACTGATGAATATGGATGCTAAGATTCTCAACAAGATCCTAGCCAACAGGATCCAACAGCACATTAAAACGATTATCCACCATGACCAGGTGGGATTCATTCCTAGGTTACAAGGGTGGTTCAACATTCACAAATCGATCAATGTGATAGAACAAATTAATAAGAGAAGAGAGAAAAACCACATGGTCCTCTCAATTGATGCAGAAAAAGCATTTGACAAAATCCAGCATCCGTTCCTGATTAAAACAATTCAAAGTATAGGGATAGAGGGAATATTCCTGAACTTCATAAAATCTAAAAGACCCACAGTAAATATCACCCTCAATGGGAAAAAGTTTGCAGCCTTCCCATTGAGATCAGGAACATGACAAAGATACCCACTCTCACCACTCTTGTTCAACATAGTATTTGAAGTCCTAGCAACAGCAATCAGACAACAAAGAGAAATAAAATGTATCCAAATTGGCAGTGAAGAAGTCAAACTCTCTCTCTTTTTTTAAAAAGATTTTATTTATTTTATTTGACAGACAGAGATCACAAGTAGGCAGAGAGGTAGGCAGAGAGAGAGGAAGGGAAGCAGGCTCCCCGCTGAGCAGAGAGTCCGATGTGGGGCTTGATCCCAGCACTCTGGGACCATGACCTTAACCCACTGAGCCACCCAGGTGCCCCCAAACTCTCTCTCTTTGCAGATGACATGATTCTTTATATGAAAAACCCAAAAGACTCCACTCCACCATTTCATGTTCTTGGATCGAAAGAATAAACATTGTTAAAATGTCTATACTGTCTAAAGCAATCTATACTTTTAATTCCATTCTGATCAAAATTCCACCAGTATTTTTCAAAGAATTGGATCAAATCATCCTAATATTTGTAGGAATCAGAAGAACCCCCAGATCACTAAGGAAATGCTGAAAAACAAAAATAAAACTGGGGCATCACGTTACCTGATTACAAGCTTTACTACAAAGCTGTGATCACCAAGACAGTATGGTACTGGCATAAAAACAGACAGATAGACCAGAGGAACCGAGTAGAGAGTCCAGACATGGACCCTCACCTCTATGGTCAAATAACCTTTGATAAAACAGGAAAAAAAAAATCCAGTGGAAAAAAGAGTCTCTTCAATAAAAGGTGCTGGGAAAACTGGACAGCTATATGTAGAAGAATGAAACTCGACCATTCTCTTACACTGCACACAAAGATAAACTCAAAATGGATAAAAGACCTCAATGTGAGACAGGAATCCATCAGAATCCTAGAGGAGAACATAGGCAGTAACCTCTTTCATATCAGCCACGGAAACTTCTTTCAAGATATGTCTCCAAAGGCAAAGGAAACAAAAGCGAAGATGATCTTTTGGACTTCATCAAGATCAATAGCTTCTGCACAGCAGGAAACAGTCAACAAAACAAAGAGGCAACCCACAGAATGGGAGAATATATTTGCAAATGACAGTACAGACAAAAGGTTGATATCCAGGATCTATAAAGAACTCCTCAAACTCAACACACACAAAACAGACAATCGTATTAAAAAAAAAAATGGGCAGAAGATATGAACAGACACTTCTCCAGTGAAGACATACAAATGGCTTTCAGACACATGAAAAAATGTTCATCATCACTGGCCATCAGGGAGAGTCAAATTAAAACCACATTGAGATACCACCTTTCACCGGTTATAATGGCCAAAATTAGCAAGTCAGGAAACAACGTGTGTTGGAGAGGAGGTGGAGAAGGGGGAACACTTTTACACTGTTGGTGGGAATGCAAGTTGGTGCAGCCACTTTTGAGAAAAGTGTGGTGATTTTTCAAGACATTAAAAATAGAGCTTCCTTATGACCCTGCAATTGCACTACTGGGTATTTATCTCAAAGATATAGATGTAGTGAAAAGAAGAGCCTTCTGTACCCCAATGTTTAGAGCAGCAATGGCCACGGTCGCCAAACTGTGGAAAGAACCAAGATGCCATTCAACAGAGGAATGGATAAGGAAGATGTAGTCCATATACACTATGGAATGTTATGCCTCCATCAGAAAGGATGAATACCCAACTTTTGTAGCAACATGGACGGGACTGGAAGAGATTATGCTGAGTGAAATAAGTCAAGCAGAGAGAGTCAATTATCATATGGTTTCACTTATTTGTGGAGCATAACAAATAGCATGGAGGACATGGGGAGATGGAGAGGAAAAAGGAATTGAGGGAAATCGGAAGGGGAGGTGAATCATGAGAGACTATGGACTCTGAAAAACAATCTGAGGGGTTTGAAGTGGCAGGGAGTGGGAGGTTGGGGGAACCAGGTGGTGAGTATTAGAGAGGGCACGGTTTGCATGGAGCACTGGTTGTGTTGCAAAAACAATGAATACTGTTGTGCTGAAACGAAACTTTAAAAAAGACAAAATATTAAAATATAAAGTTAATTTTTTGATGGACACATAATATAAAAAGATGTAAATAATGGCATAAAAACATTGAAATGGAAGACATGAGAACTAATTGCCATGTAAGATAGCTTCTCACAGATTAGCAACTGGGGAACACAAACAACTCTAGGAGTCTTTTGGAGTCCTTTTAGGAAGTACTATAAAACAAAAACACACATGGAAGAAAGACAGCTCATTTTGCCTGCATCATCCCATATGCCAATCCAGGATTGTTCATTGCCCCAAAGGAACTTCCCAGCTAGAAGGGATTCTTCTCACCAGGAAAGAAAGAGCAGAGTAAGCAACCAGCTTCTCCAGCCTCATGGGGCCCTGCTGAAATCCCCACTTTCACTTTCACTCCATCTTGACTGGCAAATATGATATGTACAAAATAGGCCACAAATAAGGAGAAAAAACAGACTATTATTGGCATACCTGATCTTCAGACAAACTCAGCAGATATTGTCACTAATAGAGTCAACAATCAGCACAGCAATGGAAGACCCCCTGTAAATTTCTTCAACTTTCACCCCACCAGGTATTCATGTTCTCTGATACCAGCTCCTGAGTCCCTCCCTGCCCTACCTGAGCCCATGAACTACACTGGCAGTCATCCAATATTGGGCAAGAGTTAAGATGCCAGCCATCATGTCTCTCCTCTCTTCCACAAGGATCTGGGACCTTTGTGTGCTACTATAGGGTGCTTCTGCAGCTATGTGAATGGAAGCCTAGAATCTGTAGCTAACTTCACTTGTGTGATTGCACTTGGGCCTAGCCCTTCCAGTGGTGCACCTCCCTACTGCCCATCATCAGCCTCCACTACAGTACAAACTCGTACAGGGAGAGTGTGCAGCTATGGGTGATCATGCCAATAGCCATGACCCCCACAACCTCTACTAGGCCCAAATCAGACCTTGTTTTCTATTGTTAGCCAGCACTACTACAGTCACATGAGGCTAGCCCATTTAGCTGTGTACATTCAAGAACCAGCCCAAGGCTGTCACCAGCCTCCACTGCAGTATTCATTCCTGAGGGGAGAGTCTGCAGTCACAGGATGGAATGCTGACAACAATGGCCTTTATAGCTGCAAGTGAGCCCATAGTTGGATCTGGTTCTTGCTATTTGCAGTGGCTCCCATTACTACCTGTGTATCTGAAACAGGTCCTTACCACTACATTGGCACCTGCAGTGGGCCCACAGCCACGTGTTTGCACACAATTGGCTCAAGCCTCCATGTTTTCTGGTCCATAGCTGCCAGACCTGGAGGCAATGCTGAGGACCACAACAGGCCTCAAAGCCAAGGCAGACTTCCCAGATTGTTCACCAATGACTCACAAATGTCAGTGCTTTGAAACAGAACAGCATAAGCCATACACTCCCCTCTTGGATACAGTGCTACCATACAGCTCCACACTTAGCACCCTCTACCACTAGACCTAGAGTCACAGCATGATCCAGCATGTCCCCACCCACAAATAAGAAGTTTCATTTTCCAAAGTCAGTTCATAAAGTCTGGATGATGTCAGTACTTCTTCAAATGTGCAGACAACTACACAAGGCTATGTGGATCATGAAAAATCAGGGAATATGACTCCATCTAAGGAATATCTTTAACCTCCAGTAACTGTCCTCTAAGAAACGGACATCTAGAAAGTACCCATTAAAATTTCAAAATAATTGTTCTACATATGCTCAGAAAGCTACAAGAGTACACAGATAACCAATTTAACAATATCAGGAAAACAATATGAAAATGAAATCAGAAGTTCAATAAAGAGATTTTTTTAAAAAGTTTTTTAAAAGAACCAAACAGCAATTTTGGAGCTGAAGAATAAAGAGACTAGTACAAGATGCCAAGTGTGGAGCTGTGTGGTGGCACTGGGTTCAAGAAGGGAGTGTGTGAAACTGAAGAATTCCATTGAGAGCTGTAGCAGCAGGCTTAAAAGAGAGAACAAATGAACATGAAGAAAAGTCAATAGAAATTATCCAATCAGAGGAGGGAAAAAATGCAAATTAAGAAAGCCTAAGGACACCATCAAAAGAAATAATCTGCACATCATTGGAGTCCCAGAAGGAGAAGGAGAAAGGGCTTGAAAACTCATTTTAAAAAAGAATGGCTGAAAATTCCCAGACAAAACCTGGAAAGAGATTAGGCATTCCAACTTCATAAGGCCAGTAGGTCACCTCACAAATCTCAACCCAAAATGAACTCCCACAAGATGTATAATAAAAAAAAAAAAAAAATCCCAAAACCAAAGGCATAGTTTCATTTGTGAACTGTATCAAATATTTAAAGAATTAATGCCAATGTTTTTTCAAACTCTTCCCCCAAATTGAAGAGTACAATGAAAAACATTTTCTAAAGATTTGTTTGTTTATTTATTTATTTGAGAGAGAGAGAGAGAGAGAGTGAGAGCAAACAAATATGAGTGAGAGAGAGATACCAGGAGCAGAGGGGCAGGGAAAGAGGAAGAAGCGACTCCTCAATGAGCAGGGAACCCAATGAGGGGCTTGATCCCAGGACCCTGGGATCACAACCTGAGCCCAAGGCAGACAATTTACCAACTGAGCTACCCAGACACTGCACTCCCAAATTATCCCTGGGATAATCACAGGCCAGGATTATCCTGATACCAAAGCTGGATAAGATCAGTAAAAGAAATGAAAATTACAGATCAATATCCTGATGAATATAAATTCAAAATTTCTCAACAAAATATTAGCAAATTGTATTCAATATTTATCCTTCAGATGTAAGGATTATGCAACACATGCAAAGCAATAAATGTGATGCACTGCATTAATAGAATGAAGACTAAGATAGGATGAAAGTGGGACACCTGGTAGTCAGTTGAGCATCAGACTTGATTTCATCTCATGTCATGATCTCAGGGTCATGGAATTGAGACTCACATGGAGCCCCATGCTGAGCTCTGCAATCAGCAGGGAGTCTGATGAAGACACTCTCTTCCCTCTCCCTTGTCCCTCCCCCCACTCATGCACACACTTTCTATCTTTTTAAAATAAATAAATATTTGGGGGGCCTGGGTGGCTCAGTGGGTTAAGCCTCTGCCTTCAGCTTAGGTCATGATCTCAGGGTCCCAGGATGGAGCCCCACATTGGGCTCTCTGCTCAGCAGGGAGTTTGCTTCTTCCTCTCTCTGCCTGCCTCTCTGCCTGCTTGTGATCTCTCACTCTCTCTCTTAAATAAATAAATAAAATTTTAAAAAAATAAATAAATCTTTAAAAAATAATAGAATGAAAAATTCCATAGATACAGGAAAAACATTAGACAGAATATGATATCCCTTTTTTTTAAATTTATTTTTTATAAACATATATTTTTATCCCCAGGCGTACAGGTCTGTGAATCACCAGGTTTACACACTTCACAGCACTCACCAAAGTACATACCCTCCCCAAGGTCCATAATCCCACCCCCTTCTCCCAAACCCCCTCCCCCCAGCAATGCTCAGTTTGTTTTGTGAGATTAAGAGTCACTTATGGTTTGTCTCCCTCCCAATCCCATCTTGTTTCATTGATTCTTCTCCTACCCACTTAAGCCCCCATGTTGCATCACCACTTCCTCATATCAGGGAGATATTATGATAGTTGTCTTTCTCTGCTTGACTTATTTCGCTAAGCATGATATGCTCTAGTTCCATCCATGTTGTCGCAAATGGCAAGATTTCATTTCTTTTGATGGCTGCATAGTATTCCATTGTGTATATATACCACCTCTTCTTAATCCATTCATCTGTTGATGGACATCTAGGTTCTTTCCATAGTTTGGCTATTGTGGACATTGCTGCTATAAACATTCGGGTGCACGTGCCCCTTTGGATCACTATGTTTGTATCTTTAGGGTAAATACCCAATAGTGCAATTGCTGGGTCATAGGGAAGTTCTATTTTCAACATTATGAGGAACCTCCATGCTGTTTTCCAGAGTGGCTGCACCAGCTCGCATTCCCACCAACAGTGGAGGAGGGTTCCCCTTTCTCCGCATCCTCGCCAGCATCTGTCATTTCCTGACTTGTTGATTTTAGCCATTCTGACTGGTGTGAGGTGATATCTCATTGTGGTTTTGATTTGTATTTCCCTGATGCCAAGTGATATGGAGCACTTTTTCATGTGTCTGTTGGCCATCTGGATGTCTTCTTTGCAGAAATGTCTGTCCATGTCCTCTGCCCATTTCTTGATTGGATTATTTGTTCTTTGGGTGTTGAGTTTGCTAAGTTCTTTATAGATTCTGGACACTAGTCCTTTATCTGATATGTCGTTTACAAATATCTTCTCCCATTCTGTCAGCTGTATTTTGGTTTTGTTAACTGTTTACTTTGCTGTGCAAAAGCTTTTGATCTTGATGAAATCCCAATAGTTCATTTGTTCCCTTGCTTCCCTTGCCTTTTGCGTTGTTCCTAGGAAGATGTTGCTGCGGCTGAGGTCGAAGAGGTTGCTGCCTGTGTTCTCCTCAAAGATTTTGATGGATTCCTTTTGCACATTGAGGTCATTCATCCATTTTGAGTCTATTTTTGTGTGTGGTGTAAGGAAATGGTCCAATTTCATTTTTCTGCATGTGGCTGTCCAATTTTCCCAGCACCATTTATTGAAGAGGCTGTCTTTTTTCCATTGGACATTCTTTCCTGCTTTGTCGAAGATTAGTTGACCATAGAGTTGAGGGTCTATTTCTGGGCTCTCTATTCTGTTCCATTGATCTATGTGTCTGTTTTTGTGCAAGTACCATGCTGTCTTGATGATGACACCTTTGTAATAGAGCTTGAAGTCTGGAATTGTGATGCCACCAACTTGGCTTTCTTTTTCAATATCCCTTTGGCTCAGAATATGATATCCTTTAATGATAAAAATGTGTGTAGAAAAACAATACCTCAACAAAATAAAGGCCACATATGAGTGCTAACATCCTCAGTTGTGAAAAGTTGAAAGCTTCTCCCTACGGTTAGGAAAAAGACAAGGTGTTCTCTCTCACTACTCTTATTCAACATATTACTGGAAGTCCTAACTGGAACAACTAAGCAAGAAAAAAAAAATTTTAAAGCCATTTAAACAGGAAAGGAAGAAATAGTTCTGCATATTATATGAACTTTTATTTTTTTTTTAAGAGGGCTTAAAGCTTAGAATGGAGCCCAATGCCAGGCTTGAATTTATGACCCTGAGATCCAGACCTAAGCTGAGATCAAGAGACAGAAGCCTGACTACACCACCCATGTGCCCCAGATATAATCTTACATACAGAAAATCCTCTGGATTCTACCCCCCAAAAATGTTAGAACTAATCTATGAAGTTAGTTAAGTTGCTGGAAACAAAACCAACACACTGGAATCAGCTGTATTTCTGTATATTAACAACAAACTGTCTAAAAAAGAAATTTTTTAAATCTCATTAACATCAAAATCTCAGTAACATCATAAATAATAAAATCCTTGGGAATAAATGTAATCAAGGAGATGGAAGATCTGTATACTGAAAATTACAAGACATTGAGAAAAAAAAATGAAGAAGATACAAATAAATAGTTTATAGATGGGAAGAATTAATATCATTAACGTGCCGATGCTACCAAAAGCAATCTACAGATTCAATGCAATCCTTAATAAAATTCTAATAATACATTTCACAAAAATAGAAAAAAGTCCTAAAATTTTCATAGAATCACATAATACCCCAAATAGCCACAACAATCTTGAGAAAGAATAATAAAGCTGGAGGTAGCACAATTTCTAATTTTAAAGTATATTACAAAGCTATTTTAATCAAAACAGTATGGTAGTGGCCTAAAAATAAACATACTGACCAACATTATAGAATTGAGAGCCCAGAAAGAAACTTTCAACTATAGGTCACTAATATTTGAAAAAGAATGAAAATACTAAGTGGGGAAGGATAGTTTTTTTTTTTTTTTTTTCAATAAATGATGGTGAGAAGACTAGGTAACGATTGGTAGAAGAATGAAATTAGAGTCTATCTTACCTACTCAAAATGTATTAAGGAGTTAAATGTTAGACCCAAAGCTATAAAACTTCTAGAAAAACAAAACAGGAAGAAAAAGCCCTGTGACATTTTTTTGGTAGTGATTTTTGGATATGATGACAAAAGAAAAATTAAAAAGTGTGGGACTATATCAAAGTGAAATGCTTTGTAATATACTTTAAAATTAGTAATTGTGCTCCTGCTCACTCATTCTCTCTCTCAAATAAATAAATCCTTTTTTTAATCACTAATCATCAAGGATATGCAAGTCAAAACCACAATGTGATATTACTTCAAACCTATTACAGTGACTATAATCAAAAAGTCAAGATACAAGTATTGGTGAGGCTGTGGACAAAAGGGAACTTTTGTGCACTGTTGGTGGGAATGTAAATTAAGGCAGCCAATATGGAAAACAGTGTGAAGGTTCCTCAAGAAATTAAAATTGAACTACATATGATTAAACAATCACACTTTTGGGTTGTCCAAGGGAAATAAAATCACTATTGCAAAGAGATACCTGCTCCCTCATGTTCACTGCAACATTATTCACAATAACCTATATGTGTGTGTGTGCGTGTGTGTGTATACATATTTATGTACTACTGAATGTATATTATATATGTACACAAATCATATAGTAGTCATATCAAATAGTAGTCAAATCAAATCAGTAGTAAATATATACGTACTACTGAATGTGTATTATATATGTACACAAATCATACACATACACACACACACACACACACACACACTACCAAATATTATACAGCCTTAAAAAATTAGGAAATCCTGCCTTTTGAAACAATATAAATAAACCTTGAGGGCATTATACTAAGTGAAATAAGCAGACAAAACAAGATATACACTGTAACTTCTTAATTATATGTGGAACCTAAAAAGTCTGAACTCAGAAATAGAGTAGAATGGTGGTTGTCAGGATCCTAGTAGTGGGGGGGAATGGGGAGATATTGGTCAAAGTATACAAGCATTGACCTAAAAGTTACGGTAATAGAATGCACATTATGGTGAATATAATTAACAATATTGTATGATATACTTGAAAGATGATGAAAGTGGAGATCTTAAATATCATCACAATGAAGAATGATAAATATGTGAGTGGATAAGGTGTTAACTAAGCTTATCATGGTAATCATTTTGTAATATATACATACATCAAAGTATTATATTTTTCACCTTAATCTTACACGTGTTCAATGTCAATAATATCTCAGTAATTGGGGGGAAAAATGCATTCCTCTGAAATTGAGGAAATTAGTTTTATTTAACTGCTTAATGTAAATTTTCTTCCATTTTTTCTTCTAGTCATTAAATGTAAAGAAAATGGGTTTATATATTTTTAAACTTTCCAAAAAGAAATCACAGACCCAGATTGCTTCAGTGAACACTTCAACCACAAGTTTGGAAACTAATCAAAACCATTCTCATCCACAAAACAGTAGAAGAGAGAATGCCTACCAACCAATTCTATGAGGTCAGAATTAGGCTGAGACCAAAATCAGACAAAGATATAGCAATGAAATAAGACTACAGACCAAAATCTTTATGAATATATATCCAAATATCCTCGACAAATCCTCAATTAGCAAACCAAATCAGCTACATATAAAATAATTCACCATGAACAAGTGAGATTTATCCCAGAAGTACAAAGTTGGTTTAACATTCAAAAAACAACGTAGTACACTTTATTTATAAATTATAGGACAAAAACCATATCATTGCTCCAGATAAGCTAAAAACATCATTTGGAAAAAAAAAAAAAAATCTGACACCTTTTCATGATAAAGACATTCAACAAATTAATACTAGAAGGAAACATCTTTAATCTCATGATGGATATATCTCCAAAAACCTGCAGGTAACATCATACTTAGTGGTTTAAGACCAAATTCTTTAACCATAAGATTAGCAACAAGATAAAGATGTATTCTCTTTCACATCTATTCTACAGATAGAGGTTTAAGGCAGGGCAGTTAGGCAAGAAAAAAATATAGAAACCATTCATAATGGAAAGGAAAAAATAAGACTACATTAATTCACAGATGGCATCATCTTGTGTGTAGGACATTCTAAAGAATCCACTAAAAATCTATTAGAATAAGTGAGTTAGGAAAATCTGCATAACCAGGATCAATATTCAAACTTAATTGTATTTCCACTTATACCAACAGTGAACATGAAAGTGAAGCTAAAAAGAAAAAATAATTTCCATTTTCAACAGCATCACAAAGAATAATATACTTAAGAAGGAACTTGACTAGAAAGTATAAGTTATGTATACTTCAAACTACAAAAAAATATTGAAAGAAACTTAGAAAATATAAAGAAAGGGAAGAGAAGGGAGTTGGGGGAAATTGGAAGGGAAGGTGAACCATGAGAGACTATGGACTCTGAAAAACCATCTGAGGGTTTTGAAGGGGCAGGGGGTGGGAGGTCGGGGTACCAGGTGGTGGGTATTATAGAGGGCACAGATTGCATGGAGCACTGGGTGTGGTGCAAAAATAATGAATACTGTTATGCTGAAAATAAAAAATAAATTAAAAAAAAGAAAATGTAAAGAAATGAGACATTTTGTGTTCATAGATCTGAAAACGTAGTATGTTAAAACAGTAATACTCCTAGTTTAACACTTATGGATAATAACCCTAAATATAAGAGCTAAAATTATAAGCTTCTTCGAAGAAAACAAAGGAATAACTTTCCATGACATAAATTAGACAATGATTTCTTATCTACGATACCAAAAGTACAAATGACAAAAGAAAAACTGATAAATTAGACATCATGAAAATTTAAAATTTTTATACTGCCAACAATGTGATCAAGAGAGTGTAATGATGAGAGAAAGAATGACAGAGAATATGTGTAAAGCATATATCTGGTAAGGGATTTATATCTGGTGAGGGGTTTATACTCAGAATGCATAAAGAACCTTTACAATTCAATGACTTTTTTAAATTAAATTTATTTATTTTCAGCATAACAGTACTCATTATTTTTTCACCACATCCAGTGCTCCATGCAATCTCTGCCCTCTCTAATACCCACCACCTGGTACCCCAACCTCCCACCACCCCCGCCACTTCAAACCCCTCAGATTGTTTTTCAGAGTCCATAGTCTCTCATGATTCACCTCCCCTTCCAATTTCTCCCAACTCCCTTCTCCTCTCTAACTCCCCATGTCCTCCATGCTATTTGTTACGCTCCACAAATAAGTGAAACCCTATGATAATTGACTCTCTCTGCTTGACTTATTTCACTCAGCATAATCTCTTCCAGTCCCGTCCATGTTTCTACAAAAGTTGGGTATTCATCCTTTCTAATGAGACTAATAATCTGATTTAAAAGTTGGGCAAAGGATTTGAATTGACATTCCTGCAAAGAAGTTATCTAGTGGCCACATGAAAAGATGGTAAAAACTGTTAGTCATGAGAGCAATGCAAATCAAAATCACAAAGCGACACTACTTCATGACCACTAGAATGGCTGTAAACAAACAACAACAACAACAACAAAAAGACTATAATGAATACTGGTGATGGCATGGAAAAATTCAAACCTTCATACATTTCTGGTGGGACTGTAAAATGGTGCAACCACTGTGGAAAAGAGGCAATTCCTCAAACTATTAGCACAGAGTTATCAAAGGACCTAGCAATGCCATTCCTAATATCCAAGAGAAAAGAAATCATAAAAACACAAAAATGTGTAGATGAATGTTTACAGTACCAGTATTTAGAATAGTCGAGTAGTTGAAAAAACCAAAATATCCTATCAGAATAGATAAACAAAATATGGTGCAGCTGTATAATGAAATGGCATTGATCCACAACAAAAAAAAAAGAATGATATACTGATGCACACTACAACATGGATGAAGCTTGGAAGCATTATTCTGTGCATAAAAAGCCAGCCATAGAAGGCCACATTTTGCATGATTCCATTCATATGAAATATCCAAGCAGGTAAATTGTCCTGGGTACAGCTCAAAGAGCTCAACTCCTAAACAAAAAAATAACACTTTTTACCCCCAGACTCCCACATCTGTCATGTGTCCTTTTGTCCATCCCTTCTCAGGAGCTCAGGTCATGCATGGCTTTGCAGTGCTCCTTTAAACTGTCACCTCTGACTCAGATTAGCACCCAGCACTACAGAAAAGGCAGTTCTAGCAATCACAGCCCATCACAGAATGGCTTAGGTGAGCCAACTTGTGGTTGCTCCAATCCCTTAAAGAGGACACACCTGACTCAAATAGTCCCACAGTGGACCCCTCTTTTGTTGCTTCAGTTTCAATGTGTCCATCCTCAGAAGCCATTCTATCGTCTCAAGGGGCACTAGAAGAGGACAATAAAGGGACAAGAAGTCTTGAGTTAGTAACCAATCTAGCTGCATGATTTAGAGTAAGTCAGTTTACCTCTTCATCTGCAAAATTAAGACAGAGACAGTGAATGGTTAAGAATCTTGGGACCTCAAGGCTCCTTTTGAGGTCACACAAATTACATAAGGTGCAAGAAAATCCTGAGATATAGAGAGAAAACAAATGGGGAGAGAGATATAGGCCTAAATTATTTATAAGACCCCATGTAATACAAACTTCATTTGTGTATCAGGGCATGATTCTTGATTGAGGACAACAGAAGAAGCCCTCACACTGTCCTTTCCTGAGGGCCCACTGGGTATTGCACTTTAGATGGAGATATATATCTCCACTAAGTCCCATTATAATTTCTACAAGTGCTGTAGTACCAACTTCCTTTTGCTGTGAGGTTGTACATTTCAAGTTTTCAACAGCTGAAAGTACCAGCCTCATGACTCACAGATTGGCCTCCCCTGCTTCAAGATCTGGGCCTTTCTCATCTATCAGGTTAGCCCTCCATGACAACATAAGATACAGGGACTTACTGGGTAACACGGGGCCCTGATTGACAGATGAGCCATGACAGATGGTCTTTCTCATTCTTGCTGATTCACTTGTTGCTTCTTGGGTTTATTTGAAATTATGCAAGCCAACACAGAGTAGGATTTGAAGACAGATTGGGGATTGACACACTGGCAATAGAGCATTATCTGGGTCTGCGTGGATAAGCTGAGATTGAGCAGGCCCAGCTGGGAGTTGGATTGGCAGCCTTTCCTGGTCACAGAGCTTACTGCATGGAGTCCATGTCATCATCAGGCTGGGAAGCAGGAGCAACTACATAAAACTCTCTGCTTGCCATCCCAATCACCTTCAAGGGACAGAGTAATTGCTTCCCTGTCAACACACCCCTGGAATTAAAACACACCAATGCTTTAGAAAATCAAGAGCAGAGGCATTAGATTACCTACTTTTTTAAAATTATAACAATTGAAATTTTTGCTATAACTGAGCATAAATCACATTACGACCATCTGTACCCAAATCTTAGTCTTAGCCACATCAACTGACAGTGGTTGCCATGGCAAAAATTGTTCTAATTCAAAGTGGTGACAAGCATCTCTGCTTGACACTCAACACAGGAGAAAAGTCTGGGAGTATGCAGGACTAGAAAATGTCTCCAGGTCTCCTCCAAGACCTTGAATACATGCATACTAAAGCAATGAGAAGCCAGAACAAATTCAGTAGGGGTAAATGGGTGATACCTACAAAAGAGATCTTGATGCAGGGAGCAAGATGGTGGAGAAGTAGGAGACCTTATTTCAGCTGGTCCTCTAAAATGAGCTAAATAACAGAACACTCTGAATGCTCATGAAACAGCCTGAGATATAAGATTATACACTTCTGGATCTCTATGGAGCAGAAGACATCAGTGGAGAGGTAAAGCAGAGTGGGAATGCTTGGACTGATACTGGAGGATAAACAGAAGAGGGAGGAAGCCATCAGAAGTGACCAGAAGTAATAACCCAATATGAAAGTGCCCTGTGATTGGGGACCAGTGTTAACTTGGAGTCTAGTTAAAAGCACCCAAAAAGAGCAAAAGATTTTAAGGGGAAACTGGTGGAATCGGATGGTCATGGGAATGGGCCTAAGCCCATGGATCCAGTAGCAGCAACAACCCATGCCAGAGAGAGTGTGGTGGAGCCTCCAGTCCATGGTCCCTGAGCTCACTGCTTTCCACTGCTTTTACCACTGGTCAGCTGTGTGCACTCCCTCTTCTGCCCATGCCTGAGAGAGCCTGGTGTGGGTGCCAGTCAGAGGTCTCTAGGACCACAGCCTAATACAACCAGCCATGAACACCCCCATTCTATACCTGAGAGAATCCAGCCCAGTCTCACGGGATCCCTCCAGTGTCAGCCTTCTGTGACCTGCATGACCACTGTGTAAGAGTGCATCCAACATGGGCCTGGATTCCAGACAGCAGTCCCAGCAAAGGCAGCCACCAGAAGCAGGCTCCCTGGATCAATATCACTCACAGTTTTAGTGGCATGGGGGTGCAGAGACAAGTGGGGACCTCAACGACCTCTGAGACAGCGGCTGGGAGGGCCCACCACCTGTGGGAGGTTGCGCTGTTAGCTTTAGAGGTCAGATAAAGGAGAGCATGCTAGGGCTCTCCACATGTTGAAATTATAGTAGTAACAATGATAATGACAGCAACAACAGTAATATTCTTTGCTTTCATTAGTAACAAAAATAATTCCAAGAATATTAAAAATATAAATGTGAAAAGCAATAATAATGTAAGACACAAAAATTAATGAGCCAAATAACAAAACTGTCTTCATTAAAAGAAAAAAAATCTATGCAAAAGAACAAAAACTAGCCTCTAAAATGGCCAAGTACAGCCACATGCAGTACTGGATAATAAAGTATATAGAGTCAAGGCACAGAGTGGGGATGAGCACCTGTCTCTATCTCCCTAGAACAGCACTGGTGTATCTCTGTGCCTCACGGTAATCCTGTACTAAAACCATCTTCTCACTCAAAATTATCTAGCTCAAATGTTACCTTGTCTGGGAGAATGTTGTTTCCTACACCTCTGGGCTCCCTCAGTGGATTCTGGTTGTCCTCCTTGCTCCAACCCTAAACCCTGACCGCAGCAAGTATCTGGATTCCTGGCAGTACTGATGGATCGACTCTATGGGATGTTTGTGTGGCTACCTGTTCTCCAGACTGTGAGTTTCTGAGGATGAAGGTGAAGTGTTCCCCTCCTTATCTGCTGCCCCAGAATCTAACACAGGAGGCTGAATGGAAGATACAGAAGGAGTGACTGCCCTACATGAGCTCGGAGGGATAGAAAGGATGACAGTCTCCATGGGGTTGCCACACCCCCAGGATTGAGACTTCTCCCAAAGGGGAGTCCTTGGGGTAATCATGGAGGGCACTCCAGGAGGTTGATGATGTTAATGACCCAGTGGAGCCCACAAGTCAGGCCTTAAGGATGTGCTTTCCAAAGACAATGAGGGCTGTGTCTGAGGTCCTCACCATGGACCTTTTTCCTCCAGCCAAGAACTTCTACTGGAAGGGCTTGTTTGGGGCCAAAGCAGGAAAGGAAGCTCCCACAGGAAAATATGAGGGGGCTGAAGCCTGACTGGAAGAAGGTAAAGGAAGTGAAAGGAAGTGAAAGCAGTGCCAGATGGGTATTTTCAACCCATTTTAAAGATGAGAAAGTTGTGGTTCAGGGAAGTTAATAACTATCCAACAGCATGCATATAAGGCATCAAATTTGGGGATCATGCAAAGATCATGCTCCCCACATTCAATGGAGCTAAGGGAGAGGTAAGAAGCCCCAGATGGGCCTTGCCCCAAGTGGAAGCAGAGGCAACTATCAGCTGCTTGAGTAAACACACAAATTTCCTTGACTTGAAGTATTACCTAAGATAACTCAGTATGACTTTGCCTTTCTCTCAAGCAGGCATCAGCCCTTTAGAAGAAACTTGACTGGGTGATAAATACTAATAATTTTAAAAATTTATACAGAATACCAGGCAAGGTTCAGGCATTGGAGGGTGTGTTAAAAACATTTTATACTTAATGTTCACACAATCCCTCGTAAGTATGACCAGCTCCTTTTTACACCTCAAGAAACCAAGTCTCTTTGGAATAGGTGGCTTGTTCAAGGTCACAGTGCCTGCAAGGAGGATTCGGGCTTGAACTCAGGCTGCATGGTTCCAAAGACCCTGCATGTCCTGGGGCCCCTTGCTATCTCTCTGTCGATAGAGATTCACCTGCTATATCGCTGTGATCCACAAATCACAAATAATAGAACTGATCCTCCAGAAGTCATGTCAGAAACTTGTGAGACTTTTGTCCAAAGCCTGCCTTCTGTTATTCTTCCCAGCCCTCCTGAAATTTGGGAGGCCCAGGAACCATTTAATAAAATGGTATTCTGCTTCAGCCAGAGTTGATCTCTGGAGCTCTCAGCTAAAACTCTCTTCTTATTCATTCATTCACTGGTTCATTCACCAGCAAATATTCATTGCTCCCTGCAACTCACAGCATAAAGAGCACTATGGGGAACCTGGATGGTTCAGTCATACAGGTCTGCCCCAGGGTCCTGGGACCAAGCCCTGCATCAGGCTCCCTGCTCAGTGGGAAGCCTGCTTCTCCCTCACCCACTCTCCCTGTTTGTGTTTCCTCACTCCCTGTGTCTCTCTCTGTGTCAAATAAATAAATAAAATCTTACAAATAATAATAATTTAAAAAAAAGAGCACCAGATCCAGAGCTGTGTCTGATGCTCACTGCTCTGTGACTATAGGTAAGTAATTTTGTGTGTACCGATTTC
Source organism: Mustela nigripes (assembly GCF_022355385.1). NCBI lineage: Eukaryota > Metazoa > Chordata > Mammalia > Carnivora > Mustelidae > Mustela > Mustela nigripes. The sequence continues at coordinate 111,353,410 of NC_081559.1, read as the reverse complement.
TTTACCTCTAAAATGAGAACAACTACCTCACAGGATTGTTGTGAAGTTTAAATAAGTTACCAGATGGCTAAGGTAAGTGCTAGGTACATGCTGTTTGTAGTATTGTTACTACTATTAACATTATCACTACTATCATTACAACCACCACTACCACTGTGGGCCAGACCCACATGGGGTTTGAGAAGTAAATACCACCAGACCTAATCCTCAGGAGGAACAGCAAGTCTGACTGTGAAACATGCAGGGCATGTGGCCACTGTGGTGGCATGGCAGCTGGTGGCAGTGCAGAGAGGAAGCACAGAGGGGCTTGTCCATTGTGGAAGTCACATCTGCATTTCAGAGGGATCCACCCCAGTGGTAGGGACAGAAATCTCTCCCCCACTGGCTAGTCTCTGAGCTGGACAAACACCACCCCTTTTTCTTTATTCTTTCAAAATACAAACATGTAGAGTGGAAGGTGTGAGGGACAACAGTGTATTCCCTTCTGAAAAGGGGCCACAACAGTAGCTGCAGCCAAGGGCTGGGGGTGGGAATGTTTTCAAGAAGCAGAACGGGTAGGTGGAGAATAGTGGAGATCTTAGCAAATTCCTGATTTTGCTGAGGGTGGGGGTGGGATCATTCTGTGCCAGCTACATGCCTCCCCTAATCCAGAAGCCCTCCTTGAGTTTTTATCAGAGGGGAGGCACCCACAGAAACCTAGACAGGGATGTAGCCAAGGAGGGAGTGGAAAGTTCACCTGGGGAGACCTGTCTTCTAATCTTCACAGAGCCACTCACCTGTCAGTAGCATTCCAGGATGCATGGAGAGAATGCCTGGCTCAGCAGGGTGGTAGAGAGGAGAGGCAGCTCTCCAAGGAGCCCAGCTCTCCAAGGAACCCAGACCTTACAGAGGTGAGGAGAGGGAGGTTTACTTCCTGGTTTTGTTTTTGTTTCCCTGGGTCCAGTTGTTTCTACCCTCTCTTTATCTTCTTCACCACTGCCTCCAGCCCTACCCTCCTCAGGTTTCCAGGGCCCTCACACCACCTGCTCGCGGTCTGCAGGCCCTGCAGTCCCACCTTTTCTACATCCTGACTTTCCAGTTATGAAACCTGCAAGTTACCTTTCTCAAAAAGCCCATGGTTTCCCCAGTGACTCCTTCTCCTCTACACAATGGCACAGGTATCTTTTTCAGATCCACTGCAGTCCCACCATCAACAGGAGAGTGTTCCACCCAGCCAGCCTGGCAGGCAGGGCCTTCCATTTCCCTCTCCTGGATGCACCTGCCCAACTTTCCACCACCTTCATCCTGGACTACAAGAAACCTAGAGATGTTGGTCCTGGCTTTCTCTGTCTATCAACATACCTCCTTTCTCCAGCACTCGGCTCAGTGACCAGTTCCCCCAGAAATTCACCCTCAGCTTCTCCCTCCTGAAGTTCCTCTTCCATGTCCATAGCACTCTGTTCTTGCCACATTCTAGGTGGGTTCCAAATACAAATGTACACCTACCTCCCATGGTCTTCCCCATACCACATAGCAGAAACAGAAAAAAACTGTTTCCTTTACTCCTCTATTCTTTCCCATGAAGTTCACCGACCACTCAAGCCTTCCCATCCTGCCTCCTACTCTGCACCACTCTTGGTGGTCCCAATCCCTTCCATTCTAGCTCTCAGCAGCCCCCATTCCTCACCTAGCAAAATGAGAGACCGTGTAAGCCCTCCAAGCTAGGTCTCCTTCATGCTCACTCACACACATGCCCTGTACCAACCTGCTAGCATCACAGATCCTCCAGTCTGGTTTGTCCTCTTGTTTATATAATGGTGTGCTGATGGGATTTGTGGAGAGGAGACCACATGCCACCAGAATTTCTTTGATTCCCAGATTTCTTCAGCAAGAGAAAAAAATGTGGTATTCATCAACCAATTCAATCTCTTACATGGGGTGTATTTTGATAAGAAAATAAGATTTCTGTCCAAATCATAACATTTTAAAATTATTTGTATGTTTATCCATTCTTCTGCAGTGTTGTGAGCTCCACTCATGTGGAGCTCTTCCCTTTTGCTCTGCACACCCAGCACCATGTGCACAGCTTGGTGGTGAGCAGCTGGCTCTGCTGCAGCAGTGCAGGCAGGAACAATATCACGGGCTCACACACAGGCCTCAGCAGCAGGCTGCCTGCTGACCCACTCTGTTCCTGCCTCTGTTATCACCAGCATCCGCTCTGCAGCTTCTGGTGCACAATAAATATGTCTTGAACTGGATGAAACAATGGTAGCTTTATGGGCATTTGTTAACCTGGCACCTTAAATGCAGGAAGAAGTGTCTCCTTGAAACTTCTACATTCATGAAGTTGGGTGGTGCTTGTTCTGCCAATAATCTATGCACCCTTGACAAAAAGGCAAGAGAAAAGAAAATCCATCCTTTCTTGAGAGCTAATCCTCAGCCTTCATCTATGCAAAGCCTGGCATGTTGAGGACCCAGCTTTAACTCCAGCCTCCTGGGCAACACACACTGGTGACGAGAGAGGTGGAGACACTGCAGGAGAGAATAGTGTGGTCACCCAGCAGGCAGAGAGCATGTGCCCCCAGAGCAGTCTTTGGAGGAACATGAATAAAGTTAAACCCAAAGAAGGGCCTGGTGATTTCCTCCTGTGGCAGCCTGCAACACCTGTCATATGCATTTCTTTTCATCATACACACATCTCCCCCATGCCTGGTGTGAAAGGCCTCTCATGAAACATTTCCTTTAGTCTAGAGTGTGCCTGGGGAGTATGACAGGGAGCAAGATCTAAGAATACCCTCATCTGCTTTCTACAATGAGATGGAAAGGGGCCCAGCAGGGAAGTCCTGTGCTGAAATTTTATTATGATCAATTATAGTGATACTTTCTGACAATACAATGCTTTGTGATATTTCAAAGCATGTTAACATCTGCTCTTTTTTTTGGCCCTCACCAGATCACTTTGCAAGACAAGGGCTGTAATCCTACCTCTGACAGTGGAGAGATTGGACATGGGCTTCATAGGCTAGCCCAAGGCCACACAGGGGTGTGGCTGCAACAGACCAGATCTCTTTGGTTGCACAGAAAGCATGGCAGAGCCTCTGGTCCAAGGAGTAAGAAACGCAAGAAGTGGGGCACCAGCACTGAGATGCTCTGTGCTTTGGATGGCTGCTGTGGCCCTGCTCCTATGGAGAGCTTGCTTCAATGTCACATTCATCCTCACTGCTTCCCTCTTGGTGTAACGTACACACACATTTGTGTGTCCTTAATTTGAAAGGTCTATGAGGTCTATGAGGACATAAATTCTGAGGGTCTCACAGGAGGTAAAAAAAATATGTTCCAAGAACTTTAAAAATATTCATGACATTGACATAGTCATTACATTTCTGGGAATGCATCCATGCCATAACAGACCGAGGATAGCCTTTAAAACTTCAGAGGTATCAGGATTCAAATTCTTTAAGATTCATGCACTGTGTCGTGTGGGAAAGTTACCTACCCTGTCTCACCTCCTGCTCCCATGTCTGTGAAATAGGGGTCACAAGTGGACCGTACCAAAACACAGTGGCCACTCTGTAAACCTGTGTTATAAAATGCAGAAAGAACACATTCACAAAGATGCTTTTCACAGGTATATTTAAAGAGCAGACTAATTGGAAACAAATGGTGCAAAAATTAGGCAGATACATTCCAAAAATATAAGAATTTAATTAATGGTCAACCTTTTTTTTTTATGTTCATCATTAATTTTTGATGTAGTGTTCTTTAATAGCTGCCACAATCATAGTAAGCTTCGAAAGCCAAGACGCCTGATGACTGCTTGTGATTACCCAGATGTTCACATCATAGGGAGAAAGGACAGAGAGGATTCAGGGGTTTAGTCATGTCACCACAGTGGTTAACAACCCACACTGACCCTATTAATGAGAGAGGAGAAAGACATAGGCCCTAGCTAGATGTGGAATCAAGCACATGACACCAAGAATCTTTCAGAACCCCTGCCATCAGTCCAGTAGTCAAAACCATAACCAAGGAATAGAACGAACACTTAAACATAGCTGAGGGTGAAGAGGCAAGGCATGTGTTATTCTTTCATTCCAAGATCTGACAACAGCAAGAAATGAAAAGAAAGTCTGATTTCCTAAAGGCAATGCAATGTGACCAGGATTGTCCCCTCCTATGGAGGGGATTGTTGTCCTGGAGTCACAACCAGTTTAACAATTGTCACAGGTTTTTGATGAAGTGCCATTATTAGTAGTTGTATTAAAATAGCCCAGCATGAATTCAGTAGACTTCCAATTAATTCCCACTTCCACTGACTTAATTTTAAGCAGTATGTGAGATACATGAATGATGCCCAGAACTCTGACTTTGGCATCTGAAAGATCACAGCGATAAAGATCACCTCTAGGGGCACCTGGGTGGCTCAGCGGGTTAAGCCACTGCCTTTGGCTCAGGTCATGAACTCGGAGTCCTGGGATCGAGCCCCACATTGGGCTCTCTGCTCAGCAGGGAGCTTGCTTCCTCCTCTCTCTCTGCCTGCCTCTCTGCCTGCTTATGATGTCTCTCAATAAATCTCTCTCAAATAAATAAATAAAATCTTAAAAAAAAAAAAAAAAAGATCACCTCTAAACATACTCCCTTTGGGTGCCTGGATGGCTCAGTGTGTTAAGTATCTGCCTCTGCTCAGGTCATGATCCCAGGGTCCTCAGATGGAGCCTGGTGCAAGTGGGGCTCCCTGCTCGGCACAGAGCCTGCTTCTCCCTCTCCCCCTGCCCCTTTCCCCTTCTTGAGCTCTTTCCCTCTTATATTCTTTCTCTCTCAAATAAATACATTTTATTAGGGTATTAAGGAAGGCACATATTGCATGGAGCACTAGGTGTGGTGCATAAATGACTCTTGAAACACTGAAAAAAATAAAATTAAATTTAAAAAAATAAATAAAATCAATAAAATAAGAATAAAATAAAATATAAAATAAAATATAGAATAAAATAATGAAATGAAATAATAAAATAACATGTCCCCAGGGTGCCTGGGTGGCTCAGTCATTAAACATCTGCCTTCAGCTCAGATCATGATCCTGGGTTCCTGAATGGAGCCCCGTATCGGGATCCCTGCTCCAGGTAGAGCCTGCTTCTCCCTCTCCACTCCCTCTGCTGTGTTCCTTCTCTTGCTGTGTCTCTGTCAAGTAAATAAAATCTTTAAGAAAAAATGTCCCCTTCAAAGACAGAATGTCCCTTATTTTTTAACATGAGGCAGTTCCCCCCACCACACGTCATTAGAAGCAGCCAATTGCTCCTGGTCTCTGGTGAGATAGAAGTAATCATGGCTTGCTCCTGTTAACCACCTGGTACATCAGTTGGCCACAGTGCTGGGGCAATGTAGCACTGTGAACTCTGTCAGACATTGGAGACTTTCACTGTGGAGCATACAGAGAGGTGGAAAGCTCTGCTACAGGGAGTTTGTCATGCAGCCATTTATTCACTTTATTATTTGGTGATGCTCTTTTTATTATTATTAGGTTCAAGTACTCAGCATCCAGTATATCTGGTTTCTGATGCAGTGTTCAATGATTCATTAGCTCTGCCTAATAGCCAGTGCTCATCACAACACATGTCCTTCTTAATGTCCAGCACCCAGATACCTGATCTCCCCACCCATGTCCCCTGTGCAACCCACAGTTTGTTTCTCAGAATCCAGTCTCTCATGGTTTGTCTCTCTCTTTGATTTCTTCCCATTCAGTTTTCCTTCCCTTACCCTATAGCTCTGCTGTATTCCTTATGTTACATGTATGAGTGAAACCATATGATAATTGTCCTTCTCTGCTTATTTCACTTAGCATAATCTCCTGCTGCTCCATCCATGTTGATGTAAATGGAAAGTATTCATGGCTGAGTAATAGTCCATTGTATATATGAACCACATCTTTACTCATTCATCTGTTGAAGGGCATTTCAGCTCCTTCCACTATTTGGCTATTGTGGACATTGCTGCTATGAAAATTGGGGTGCAGGTGCCCCATCTTTTCACTACATCTGTATCTTTGGAGTGAATACCCAGTAGTGCAATTGTTGGATCATAGGTTAGCTATATTTTTAACATCTTGAGGAACTTGCACACTGTTTTCCAGTTGGCTGTACCAGCTTGTATTCTTACCAACATTATAAGAGGGTTCCCCTATCTCCACATCCTCACCAATATTTGTTGTTTCTGGCTATTCTAATTGATTGTATTGTTAATTTTTGCCACTCTAACTGATATAATGCTTTTTAAAATTTTTAAATAAGTGATTTTAGTAGCTCAAAGAACCCCAAATGTGTATATAATGAAAAGTTAAGGTACTGAATTTTTACTTCTCAAGGAAGTTGATGAACATACACATCAGTATGCACACAATGTCAACATCTACCGTTTGCCATTGGAACTTTGGAAACCCAAAGCCCCAAACCTGAAAAAAAAGTGATCAATATTTAGTCTAAAAGTTCAGTTGTGTGTGTGTTTTCAGACTGTGCCCTAAAAGGTGATTAAACCCCGAGAACTGCAGAAGGTATATTGGCATCACTCTGTGAATGATAACTTCTCACATACATCCATAGACTGTGTTCTAGATATACTTCCTTCATTTTGATACCAAATGTCGGTTGTGTAGTTACAAAACACAAACAACAGTTGTTAAGAGTTTGCCTTCCTCAGGAAAATACCACATGCCATGAAATGATGCCAGGTTTAACACCATTGTCCTCACATGCTTCACTCAGTAAATTCCAATTATGGTTTGATTTTCTCATCAGTCTTTGGAATCAACATCAAACTTTTGCTAGGTCCATTCTGTCAAAGGCAAAATATTTGATATAACAATATTAAATAAATAAAATTAATAAATTAATAAATAAATAAATTCAACACTGAAGAAAAATTTTTGTTTTGAGATGACTATCTTAATAAAAATTTTAGTAGCACACAGCATGTGGTATAAAACAATATTCTTACTAAATTAAAAGACGTATAGCAGAATATTTTGGGAATACATTGTGATGTACATATAATTGAAAATTGTGTTCAAGCAAGCTGCACCATTCTAGTCAAATTTAAGCACAGTTTTCTATTTTAAATACTTTTTAATGTATACAGAGAAACTGAACTTCAAGATGCCTATGATAAAACTGATGTGGAATACGAAAAAGTCACTGAAGTGGTCCATGTTTTTCTTCTTGCAGTCTGCCATCAAGCTGATGTTAGAAATACTTCAGTCTTCAAAGAATCATTTTGTGAACCAAACTTAGATGGCTGACAATAACATTAAACACTTCTGTAAATGAGTCCCTGAAATTCTAGTTGCATTTAAAGTAGTTAAAAATCATTAAATATTCAACCAAAAAATAAAATAAAAACTGCTTTGAAGCTTTTATCAAAATGTAATTATTAAAAGCAATAGGAAACCACTGAAATTTATTCCCTTGAAAAGTGAACTGAACAATTTAAGCAATGAAAGCTCAAACTGTACGTGAGCTTTTATGCTGAAATTTCATAATTGTATTCTGTGACATCTTAACTTTTGATACAGTTATTTTTTAATTAGATAAATTAGATAAATATTTTAATCATATAGATAAATTTAGATAGATAAATTACATAAATCACATAAATTTTATTAGATAAATATATTCAAAAATGTTATGAAATAAAAGTCAGAAGATCCATGATTTTGCAGCATCTAAATTTATCAAAACTTTCTAAAAGAATCACAGTGCCAACATATTTATAAGTTTTGTCATATAAAAATTCCTGTTAAAGTAAGTGCTCTGAAGGGAAGCCATAAGATAATTCCTATTAACATATTTGGACTAACGTATTTTTCCATAAAAGGCAACTTCTTAAAAATTGCATGCAATTATGTAGAAAATAAAATATGAGCACAATGAGAAAAAGTACATTCTTCAGAAAGATACCAGGAACAGTCTTTAAAAAAAAAGAAAGAAAGAAAGAAAGAAAGAAAAAATGGCTAAATCCAGATAAACAATAAGTTACATTTTAAATAAAATTTAGGGAAGATTAAGTCCAGCAAAAATAGACAGGTGATTTTTCATCAAAAAAGAAAGTATTGGGGGAGGAGTCAAGATGGCAGAGAAGTAGCAGGCTGAGCCTGCTTCAGCTAGCCAGAGATCAGCTAGATAGCTTATCTAAAGATTGCAAACACCTGAAAATCCATCGGCAGATCAAAGAGAAGAAGAACAGCAATTCTGGAAACAGAAAAACAACCACTTTCTGAAAGGTAGGACCAGTGGAGAAGTGATCCAAAGCGATGGGAAGATAGACCCCGGGGGGAGGGGCCGGCTCCCGGCAAGTGGCGGAGCAACCACGCACAAAATCAGGACTTTTAAAAGTCTGTTCCGCTGAGGGACATGGCTCCAGAGGCTAAACCGGGGCGAAGCCCACGCGGGGTCCGCATGGCCTCAGGTCCCGCAGGGTCACAGAAGGATCAGGCATGTCTGAGTGTCGCTGACCTTGCGGGTATTGGAACGGGAGAGCCAGCTACAGAGACAGAGACGACAGTAAGCTCGCAGCTTAGGGTGATGTTGAACCGGTTGCAGGCTCGGTGAGCTCAGAGCGCGGCCGGAGGTCAGGCAGACAGGAGTAAATGGGCGCTGTTCTCTGAGGGCGCACTGAGGAGTGAGGCCCTGGGCTCTCAGCTCCTCCGGGCCGGAGACCAGGAGGCCGCCATTTGTATACCCATCTTCCAAACTCTACGGAAAGCGCTCAGGGAACAAAAGCTCCTGAAAGCAAAGCCCAGCAGATTACTCACCTGGCCCCGGGTGAGGGCGGTGTAATTCCGCCTGGGGCAAAGACACTTGAGAATCACTACAACAGGCCCCTCCCCCAGAAGATCAACAAGAAATCCAGCCAAGACCAAGTTCACCTACCAAGGAGTGCGGTTTCAATACCAAGGAGAGCAGCAGAATTCCAGAGGAGGAGAAAGCCAAGCACGGAACTCATGGCTTTTTCCCTGTGATTTTTTTTAGTCTTGCAGTTAATTTAATTTATTTCTTTTTCATTTTTTGTTTTTTTTTTTCTCGCCTTCGGGTAAAAAAATTTTTTTTAACTGTTACCTTTTTCTTTTTTAACGATTTTTTACTAGATTATCTAATATATATATATTTTCTTTTTTACATTTTTCTTAGGTGTTTTCTTTTTTGTAATTCTTTTCTTTTCTTATTTTTTTCTTTTTTCTTTTTTTTTCTTCCTTCCTTTTTGAACCTCTTTTTATCCCCTTTCTCCGCCCTCACGACTTTGGATCTCTTCTAATTTGCTTAAAGCATATTTCCCTGGGGTTGTTGCCACACTTTTAGTATTTTACTTGCCCCTTAATATACTCTTATCTGGACAAAATGACAAGACGGAAAAATTCAACACAAAAAACAGAACAAGAGGCAGTACTGAAGCCTAGGGACCTAATCAATACAGACATTGTTAATATGTCAGATCTAGAGTTCAGAATGACAATTCTGAAGGTTCTAACCAGGCTCTAAAAAGGCATGGAAGATATTAGAGAAACCCACTCGAGAGATATAAAAGCCTTTTCTGGAGAAATAAAAGAACTAAAATCTAAGCAAGTTGAAATCAAAAAAGCTATTAATGAGGTGCAATAAAAAATGGAGGCTCTCACTTCTACGATAAATGAGGCAGAAGAAAGAATTAGTGATATAGAAGACCAA
>NC_081559.1:111333512-111340718 GCF_022355385.1 Mustela nigripes | reverse complement strand
GAGGAAGTGGTGATGCAACATGGGGGCTTAAGTGGGTAGGAGAAGAATCAATGAAACAAGATGGGATTGGGAGGGAGACAAACCATAAGTGACTCTTAATCTCACAAAACAAACTGAGCGTTGCTGGGGGGAGGGGGTTTGGGAGAAGGGGGTGGGATAATGGACCTTGGGGAGGGTATGTGCTTTGGTGAGTGCTGTGAAGTGTGTAAACCTGGTGATTCACAGACCTGTACCCCTGGGGATAAAAATATATGTTTATAAAATATAAAAAATTAATTAAAAAATAAAATAATAAAAAAAGAAAGTATTTTTAAAGAATGTATATTGCTACTTTTTATTATTGTTTGTGAAAACTGGAAGAGTTTTAATTTGTTGGTTGAGCTGTTCCTGCTGAGTTTTTTCTTTTTTATATTGTGTTAGTCACCCTCATTAGTTTTTGATGTAGTGTTCCCTGATTCATTGTTTCCATATAATACCCAGTGCTCCATGCAGTACATGCCTTCTTAATAGCCATCACCAGGATAACACATCTTCCAACCACCCCCATAAAAACCTCAGTATTTTTTTTACCCAAAGTCCATAGTCTGTCATGGTTCATCTCCCACTCTGATCTCCCCACTTCACTTTTCCCTTCCTCCTCCTAATGTCCTCCATGTTATTCCTTATGTTCCACAAATAAGCAAAACCATATGATAATTGACTTTCTCTGCTTGACTTATTTCACTCAGCATAATCTCCTTCGTTATCTATAATGAAAAGCATGGAGTACATGTTGATACAAAAGCTGGGTATTCATCCTTTCTGATGGAGGCAAAAATTCCATTGTATATATGGACCACATCTTCTTTTATCCATTCATCTGTTGAAGGGCATCTTGGCTCTTTCCACAGTTTGGCAACTGTGGTCATTGCTGCTATGAACATTGGGGTACAGATGGCCCTTCTTTTCACTACCTCTCTGTCTTTGGGGTAAATACCCAGTAGTGCAATTGCAGGTCATAGAGTAACTCTATTTTTAAGTTCTTAAGGAATCTCCACACACTTCTCCAAAGCGGCTGCACCAATTTGCATTCCCACCAAGAGTGTAGAGGGTTCCCCTTTCACTTAGTATAATCTCCCTCAGTTCCATCCATGTTGATGCAAAAGCTGGGTATTTATCCTTTCTGATGGCTGAGTAATATTTCATTGTATATATGGACCACATCCTTATCTGTTCATCTATCAAAGGGCATCTCAGCTTCTTCCACAGTTTGACTATTGTGGGCATTGCAGCTATGAACATTGGGGTGAAGATGGCTCTTCTTTTCACTACATCTGTATCGTTGGGGTAAATACTCAGTAGTGCAATGGCAGGGTCATAGGTAGCTCTATTTTTAACTTTTTGAGGAATCTGCTTCCTGTTTTCCAAAACTGTTATACCACCTTGCATTCCCATCAACAGTGTAAGAGGGTTCCACCTTCTCCACATCCTCTCCAACATATGTTGTTTTTTGCCTTGTCAATTTTTGCCCTTCTAACTGGTGTAAGATAATATCTCAGTGTGATTTTAACTTGAATTTCCCTGATGGCTAATAATGATGAACATTTCTTCATGTGGCTGTTAGCCATTTATATGTCTCCTTTGAAGAAGGGTCTATTCATGTCTTCTGCCAATTTTTTGACATGATTATCTCTTTTGTATGTGTTGAGTTTGAGGAGATCTCTATAGATGCTGGATATCAACCTTTTGTCTGTACTGTCATTTGCAAATATCTTCTCCCATTCCGTGGGTTGCCTCTTTGTTTTTTTGACTGTTTCCTTTCCTGTGCAGAAGCTTTTGATCTTGAAGTCCCAAAGTTCATCTTTGTTTTTGTTTCCCTTGCTTTTGGGGACATATCTTGAAAGAATTTTCTGTGGCCAATGTCAAAGAGGTTACTGCCTATATTCTCCTCCAGGACTTTGATGGATTCCTGTCTCACATTAAGGTCTTTCATCCATTTAGAGCTTATTTTTGTTTAAGGTGTAAGAGAATATAGCTGACCAATTTTTCCCAGCACCATTTGTTGAAGAGACTGTCTATTTTCATTGGTTATTTTTCCCTGTTTTGTCAAAGATTATTTGACCATAAAATTGAGGGTCCATGGCTGGGCTCTCTATTCTGTTCCATTTATCTATGTGTCTGTTTTTATGCCAATACCATGCTGTCTTGGTGAACACAGTTTTGTAATATAAGTTTGAAATCAGGCAACATGATGCCTCCTGCTTTGTTTTTCTTCCTTAATATTTTCTTAGTGATTCAGGGTCTTTTCTGGTTCCATACAAATTTTAGGAATCTTTATTCCAGCACTTTGAAAAATGCCATTGGTATTTTGATAAGGATGGCACTGAAACTATAGATTGCTCTGGGCAACATAAACATTTTAACAATATGTATTCTTCCAATCCATGGGCATGGAATGTTTTTCCATATTTCTGTGTCTTCTTCAATTTCTTTCATGTGTGTTCTATAGTTTCTAGAGTGTAAATCCTTTCCCCTTTAGTTAGGTTTGTTACAAGTTATCTTATGGCTTTTGGTGCTAGTGTAAATGGAATTGATCCATTAATATCTTTTTCTACAGCTACATTGTCAGTGTATATGAAAGCAACTGATTTCTGTGCATTGATTTTGTATCCTGCCACATTACTGAATTGCTGTATGAGTTCTAGTAATTTAGAGGTGGAGTCTTCTGGGTTTTCCACATAAAGTATCATGCCATCTGCAAAGAGAGAGAGTTTGACTTCTTTGTCAATTTGATAACTTTTATTTATCTTTGTTGTCTGATAGCTGTTTCTAGGACTTCTAGTACTATGTTGAACCAATACTACTTTATTTTAAATTATGTTTTGGTTAGATGTCCATGTTTACATAACCATTACAAAGTGCAACAACTACTTCATATTGTTGTTTTATGATGTTGTTTGTAAAATAAGCATAATTGTACTGCATGTTAGGTGATGTGAGGCATTCCTTACCCACAATTCCATAACTTAACATTGTTCTCTAAATGGCCCCAGTGCTTCTCTCAAGTAATGACTTAGTTGGTAGCTCAATCTCTGCAAGGGACAATACAACACTAGTTATTTGCTTACTACTTACTGAGTATGTACTTGTTCCAGAAACTAAATGAGTAACCTGACAAATGTTAGATCCCAGTTGTGATCATCCCTAATTTAGAAACAATACAAATTAAATTTAGAATGTTAAAATTTCTATGCCAGCATGACAGGAGCAGGATATGGGGTCTATCTTTCATGACCTATGAGGCCTCCATTATGTTGTAGTGCCCCAAGATGGTAGATATCACAAAGCACTTAGAGTCTACACAACTTAAGTTTACAATGTATTATACCATTCTTTTATTTCCTTTTTATGTTTCTTTATCTTAACTCCCTGGTTGTACATTATTTTTTCCCCAAAATGAAAGTAGTGTTTTTGCTTTTATGGTTACACATATTTCTTGCTCAGAGAAGGGGTGATCAATATAGCTGTGAATAGGAGAGATCAGAGCCCACCATACATTATAAACATTGGCTAACACATTCCTAAGTAAAATTTTGGTACATCAACACAAAATACAGATGGTAATGATCAAAGGATAGAATGGGAGAAAGAGGGGTGCCTGGGTGCCTCAGCCAGGTAAGTATCTGCCTTTGACACAGGTCATGATCCCAGGGTCCTGGAATCAAGTCCCACATTGGGCTCCCTGCTCAGCACAGAGTCTGTTTCTCCCTCTGCCCCTCCCAACCCCTGCTTGTTCTCTCTCCCCACTCTTTCTCTGTATAAAGTAAATAAATAAAACCTTAGAGAAAGAAAGAAGAAACAACCATGAACTGAATTTCTTAAGGCTTCATTATTGAATAGAACTTGCTATCTGTCCGTGTGGTCAGCCTCCCTCAAAATTTGGACACTTGTGTTCTGACAACTGGCATCACCACCCAACATCTGTCATCCACTAGAAATATTCTGGGATTCTTTAAGCATGCATGGATCCCACCAGGGAAGAGTAAGGAGTGAATGATGAAACAAAACCTAAATTAACCAAAGTGATTACTTTAATTAAGACATAAATGTTATGGTCTGCCATTTTAATCTGTAATTCTTATCTTCTGTGGGAATTCTAATTGCAAGTAACTTTAATTAAGAAAAGAAATCAATAGATACCAAATGGGAATATTTACAAGAAGGTATTGATTATTAAATCCTTAGAAATATATCAACTAGTTCAGCAAAGTTCTATGAAATTTTAATTTCCCACAGATCATACAAACTATATTTGCAAAAAACTAAACAAAGTGAGAAAAAGAGGATACTCAAGCACGCCATCACCCTAGGCTTCATCACCACCCATTCGACTCCTTAATTAGTACTGTGCCCTTGAGAAGGTACTAAGCTTAGCAGTATATACATTGGGTTTATATTATTTTTATCTCCCTATAGATGAGAAAACTCAAGCCAAAAAAGATTAAATCACTTTTGTATGGCCACACTGCTTCTAAAGGGCATAATAGTATTTGAACTCAGAACTGCCTGGCTCCAAAACGATCCCAGTCTTCCCCTTCCAAACAACTTAAGAAATGAAAGTCCTCTGCACAAAGAAGCTGTCTTCCAATTAAGATTTAATACAAAGAGGTGGCAAGGAAAAATGTTATTTTTTTAAAGATTTATTTATTTATTTGACAGAGAAAGAGCACAAACAGGGGGAGAAGCAGGCACAGGGAGAGGGAGAAGCAGGTTTTCCCTGAGTGGGGAGCCTGATGTGGGGCTCAATCTCAGGTCCTGGAGATCATGACCTGAGCCAAAGTCAGATGCTTAACCAACTGAGCCACCCAGGCACCCTAAAAATGCTATTCTTTATACACAGATCATATTTTGTTTCTCTAATTTTTAATTGAAATAAAATACACAAAACTGTACTTCTTCCCAGGGCACCTGGGTATCTCAATGAGTTAAAGCCTCTGCCTTTGGCTCAGGTCATGATCCCAGGGTCCTGGGATCGAGCCCCACATCGGGCTCTCTACCTGGTGGGGATCCTGCTTCTTCCTCTCTCTCTGACTGCCTCCCTGCCTACTTGTGATCTCTGTCTGTCAAATAAATAAAATCTTTTTTTACAAAAATGTACTTCTTCCCCATTTTAAGTATACAATTTGGTAGTGTTCATTATATTAACATTACTGTGCAACCAGTCTCCAGAACCTTTTTAATCTTATAAAACTGAAACTCATACCCATTAAACAGCAATTCTATTTTTCTATTTTCCTCTTCCCTCAGGCCCTAGCAACCAAACTATTCTATATTCTATTTTTTGTTTGTATAATTCTGACTTCAGCTACCTCATATAAATGGAATTATACAGTACTTATATTTTTGTGACTAATTTAGTCACTTATCATAATATAAGAAATGTCCATCCATTCATAGCATGTTTAAGAATTTCTTTCTTCTTTTAACAATGAATAATATTTCGTTGTATGTATATACTAAATTTTGTCTATCCAGCCATCCTTCAATTAACTTTTGGGTTGCTTCTACATTTTGGCCATGGTGGAAAATGTTGCTGTTAATATGGGTGTACAAATATGTCTTTGAGATTCTGCTTTCAATCGTTTTGGGAATATACCCAGGATACATTTTCTGCATAATTATATTAGTTATTTTTGAGGAAACACCATCGTATTTTCTATGGTGACTGCACCATGTTACATTTCCATCAACAGTGCACAGGGATTGAATTTTACATCCTTTAACAGCACTTGGTTTTTTTTGTTTGTTTGTTTGTTTCTACTTTTTGATAGCAGCTTTCATAATGGGTTTGAAATAGCATCCCATTTTGAATTTGATTTGCATTATTAATGACTAGTGATATTGAGCATCTTTTCATAAACATTTTGGCCACTTGTCTATTTTCCTTAGAGAAATATTTATTTAAGTCTTTTGCCACCATACACACACACACACATACCTCAAAACAGATTAAGGACTTAAACCTAAGACTTGAAACAATAAAACTCCTAGTAGAAAATATAGGGTAAAAACTCCTAAACATTGATCTTGGCAATTATCCTTTTTTATGGGGGCCAGGGGAATTTGAGACCAAAATTATAGGAAACAAAAGCAACAATTAATAGATAGAACTACACCAAACTAAAAGTTTTGGCACTGCAGAGAAAACCATGGAAAAAAAGAAAAAAATACTATAGAATGGGAGAAAATATTCACAAACCAAATATATAGGGGTTTAATGACCAGTGTATTTAAGGAATTCGTACAACTCAATAGCAAAGAACAAAATTTAAAAAAAAAAAATAACCCTTTTTTCTTTTAAATGGACAAAGGACCTAGATAAATATTTTTTTTTTCCAGAGAAGTCATATATATGGCCATCAGATATTTGACAGATGCTCAACATCACTAATCATCAGGGAAATACAAATCAAAACCACAATGATATCACCTCACACTTATCAGAATGATCACCATCGAAAAGCCAAAAGATAACAAGTATTGGTGAGTATGTGGAGAAAGGAAAATCCTGGTGGGAATGTAAATCTATACAGCCATTATGGAAAACAATACAGAGATTCCTCAAGAACTTTAAAGTAGAACTATTAGATCCAGAAATCCCACTCCAGGGTGTTTATCTTAACAAAATGAAATCAAGATCTTGAAGAGATATCTTCACTCCCATATTCATTGCACCATTATTCACAATAGTCAAGGCATGAAAATTCCTAAGTGTCAGTTGACAGATGAAAGGGGAAAGAAGATATGGTGTATAAACATATATACATTCACATACATATTCATACACATACATACATGCCATGAAGCATTATTCAGCTTCAAAATTAAAAAAAATCAAAAAAGAAAGAAATCACTATGAAATAATATGCCTCCATCAGAAAGGATGAATACCCAACTTTTGTAGCAACATGGACGGGACTTGAAGAGATTATGCTGAGTGAAATCAGTCAAGCAGAGAGAGTCAATTATCATATGGTATCACTTATTTGTGGAGCATAACAAATAACGTGGAGGACATGGGGAGTTAGAAAGGAGAAGGGAGTTGGGGGAAATTGGAAGGGGAGGTGAACCATGAGAGACTATGGACTCTAAAAAATAATCTGAGGGGTTTGAATTGGCGTGTGGGTGGGAGGTTGAGGTACCAGGTGGTGGGTATTATAGAGGGCA
>NC_081559.1:111323405-111330512 GCF_022355385.1 Mustela nigripes | reverse complement strand
GAACAAACAGCTTAGAAGCCACAAAAACAGAATCAGGGAAATAAATGATGCCATAAAACGTTCCAATGTCAGAATTATTGGAATCCCTGAAGGATAGGAGAAAGAAAGAAGTCTAGAAGGTATAGTGGAACAAGTTCTTCATGAAAATTTTCCAAATGTTGTGAATGGAACCAGCCTTCATGTACTAGAGCCTGAAAGATTTCCCCCTAAGATTACAGATTCTTGAAAGTCCTCGAGACACCTAATAGTGAGAATGAAGAATTATAATGAAAGCAGCTAGGACAAAGAAGATCCTTACGTACAGAGGAAAGCCCATCAGAATAACGTTAGACCTGTCCACAAGACCTGGCAAGATATATTCAGGACACTTAATGAGAAGAACATGCAGCCAAGAATACTTTATCCAGCAAGACTGACATTCAAAAGGGATGGAGAGATAAAGAGTTTCCAAGACCGGCAAGGCTTAAAGGACTATGCAACCACCAAGCCAATACTGCAGGAAATATTAAGGGGGCTTCTTTAAAGGAGGAAAAAGCCCAAGAATAGCATTGAACATAAATATAGAGACAATCTACAGAAAGAAAGACTTCATAGGTAAAACAATGTCAATAAAAACGTATCTATCAATAATCACCCTCAATGTGGATGGCCTAAATGAGCCCATAAAAAGGCACAGGGTTGCAGACTGGATGAAACGACAGGACCCATCCATATGTTGTCTACAAGAGACCCATTTTGAACCTAAAGATACACCCAGACTGAAAGTGAAGGAATGGAGAAGCATCTTTCATGCCAATGGACCTCAAAAGAAGGCTGGGGTAGCGATTCTCATATCAGACAAATTCGATTTTAAACTAAAGACTGTAGTCAGAGATCCAGAAGGACACTACATCATTCTTAAAGGAACTATCCACCAAGATGATCTAACAATTGTAAATATCTATGCCCCGAATATGGGAGCAGCCAATTACTTAAGAAAATTGTTAATTAAGATAAAGAGTCAGATTAATAAGAATACCCTAATCGTTAGAGATCTTAACATGCCTCTCTCAGAAATAGATCATTGAAGCAGAAAATCAATAAAGAAACAATAGCATTGAATGATACATTGGACCAGATGGACCTCATAGATATATACAGAACATTCCACCCTAAAACAACACAATACTCATTCTTCTCAAGTGCACATGGAACCTTCTCAAGAATAGACCACATACTGGGTCACAAATCGGGACTCAACCGGTACCAAAAGACTAACATTATTTCCTGCACATTGGCAGATCACAATGGTTTGAAACTGGAGCTCAATCACAGTTCCAAAGGAACTCAAACACCTGGAAGCTAAAGACCACCTTGCTTAAGAATGCTTGAATCAACCAGGAGATCAAGGAAGAACTGAAACAATTCATGGAAACCAATGACAATGAAGACACTTCGGTCCAAAATCTATGGGATACAGCAAAGGCGGTCCTAAGGGGGAAATACATAACCATCCAAACCTCCCTCAAAAAAAAATTGGAAAATCCAGAACACAGAAGCTGTCTCTACACCTTAAAGAACTGGAGAATCAGCAACAAATCAAAACAACTCCACACATAAGAAGGGAAATAATCAAGATTAGAGCTGAGATGGATGAGGTAGAAAACAGAGATACAGTACAACGTATCAATGAAACTAGAAGCAGGTTTTTGGAATAATCAATAAGATTGATAAACCATTGGCCACACTAATCCAAAAGAAAAGAGAAAAAGCTCAAATACATAAACTTATGAATGAAAAGGGAGAGATCACAACGAACACCAAAGAAGCAGAAACAATCATCAGAAGTTATTATCAAGAGTTATATGCCAATAAGCTAAGCAAGCAAGATGAAATGGATGCATTCCTGGAATTCTATAAACTCCCAAAATTGAACCAGGAAAAAATGACAACCTAAATAGACCAATATCTAGTAACACGATTGAAGTGGTGATCAAAATCCTCCCAAAAAACAAGAGCCCAGGACCTGATGGGCTCCCTGGGGAATTCTACCAAACTTTCCAAGAAGAAATAACACCTCTTCTCCTGAAGTTGTTTCAAAAACTTGAAGCAGAAGGATAACTTGAAGACTCTTTCTATGAAGCCAGCATTACCCTGATCCCCAAACCCGGCAAAGACCCTACCAAAAAGAATTTCAGACCAATATCACTGATGAATATGGATGCTAAGATTCTCAACAAGATCCTAGCCAACAGGATCGAACAGCACATTAAAACGATTATCCACCATGACCAGGTGGGATTCATCCCTGGGCTACTGGGATAGTTCAACATTCGCAAATCAATCAATGTGATAGAACAAATTAATAAGAGAAGACAGAAGAACCACATGGTGCTCTAAATTGATGCAGAAAAAGCATTTGACAAAATCCAGTCTCCATTCCTGATTAAAATGCTTCAAAGTATAGGGATAGAGGGAACATTCCTGAACCTCATCAAAACTATCTATGAAAGACCCACAGCAAATATCATCCTCAATGGGAAAAAGCTTGCATCCTTCCCGGTGAGATCAGGAACACGACCAGGATGCCCACTTTCACCACTCTTGTTCAACATAGTATTAGAAGTCCTAGCCACAGCAACCAGACAACAAAGAGAAATAAAAGGTATCCAAATTGGTAATGAAGAAGTCAAAATCTCTCTCTTTGCAGATGACATGATTTTTTATATGGAAAACCTAAAAGACTCCACCCCCAAACTACTAGAACTCATACAACAATTCAGCAACGTGGCAGGATACAAAGTCAGTGTACAGAAATCAGTGGCTTTCTTATACACTAACAATGAAAATACAGAAAGGGAAATTAGAGAATCAATTCCATTTACTATAGCACCAAGAACCGTAAGACACCTGGGAATAAACCTAACCAAAGCGGTAAAGGATCTGTACTCGAGGAACTACAGAACACTCATGAAAGAAATTGAAGAAGACACAAAAAGATGGAAGACCATTTCATGCTCTTGGATCGGAAGAATGAACATTGTAAAATGTCTATACTGCCTAGAGCAATCTATACTTTTAATGCTGTTCCAATCAAAATTCCACTGGTATTCTTCAAAGTGCTGGAGCAAATAATCCTAAAATTTTCATGAAATCAGAAGAGACCCCGAATCGCTAAGGAAATGTTGAAAAACAAAAACAAAACTGGGGGCATCACGTTACCTGATTACAAGCTTTACTACAAAGCTGTGATCACCAAGACAGCATGGTACTGGCATAAAAACAGACACATAGACCAGTGAAACAGAGTAGAGGGTCCAGATATGGACCCTCAACTCTTTGGTCAAATAATCTTCGACAAAACAGGAAAAAATATACAGTGGAAAAAAGACAGTCTCTTCAATTAATGGTGCTGGGAAAACTGGGCAGCTATATGTAGAAGAATGAAACTCGACCATTCTCTTACACCGTACACAAAGATAAACTCAAAATGGATAAAAGACCTCAATGTGAGACAGAAACTCATCAGAATCCTAGAGGAGATAGTAATGTCTTCAATATCAACCACAGCAACTTCTTTCAAGATATGTCTCCAAAGGCAAAGGAAACAAAAGTGAAGATGAACTTTTGGGACTTCATTAAAATCAAAAGCTTCTGCACAGCAAAGGAAACAGTCAACAAAACAAAGAGGCAACCCACGGAATGGGAGAAGATATTTGCAAATGACAGTACAGACAAAAGGTTGATATTCAGGATCTATAATGATCTCCTCAAACTCAGCACACACAAAACAGACAATCATACCAAAAAATGGGCAGAAGATATGTACAGACACTTCTCCAATGAAGACATACAAATGGCTATCAGACACATGAAAAAATGTTCATCATCACTAGCCATCAGGGAGATTCAAATTAAAACCACATTGAGATATCACCTTACATCAGTTAGAATGGCCAAAATTAGCAAGACAGGAAACAACATGTGTTGGAGGGGATGTGGAGAAAGGGGAACCCTCTTCCACTGGTGGTGGGAATGCAAGTTGGTGCAGCCTCTTTGGAGAACAGTGTGGAGATTCCTCAAGTAATTAAAAATAGAACTTCCCTATGACCCTGCCATTGCACTCCTGGGTATTTACCCCAAAGATACAGATATAGTGAAAAGAAGGGCCATCTGTACCCCAATGTTTATAGCAGCAATGGCCACGGTCGCCAAACTGTGGAAAGATCCAAGATGCCCTTCAACAGATGAATGGATAAGGAAGATGTGGTCCATATACACTATGAAGTATTATGCCTCCATCAGAAAGGACGAATACCCAACTTTTGTAGCAACATGGACAGGACTGGAAGAGATTATGCTGAGTGAAATAAGTCAAGCAGAGAGAGTCAATTATCATATGGCTTCACTTATTTGTGGAGCATAACAAATAGCATGATGGACATGGGGATTTAGAGAGGAGATGGGTGTTGGGGTAAATTGGAAGGGGAGGTGAATCATGTGAGACTATGGACTCTGAAAAACAATCTGAGGGTTTTGAAGGGGCCGGGGGTGGGAGGTCCGGGTACCAGGTGGTGGGTATAATAGAGGTCACGCATTGCATGGAGCACTGGGTGTGGTGCAAAAATAATGAATACTTATGCTGAAAATAAAAATTAAATTTAAAAAAAAGAAAATATTTTCTCTCTTTCCTGAAGCTCCTTGTTAGTTTTGTTGATTTTTACCTTCTCTCTGCAGAAGTTTTTTACCTTGAGGAAGTCTGATCGTTCATTTTTACTTTTGTTTTCCTTGTATCCAGTAATCTACATAATAGAAATTGCTATGTCCAAAGTCAAAGAGGGTGCTGCTTATGTTCTCCTCTAGGATTTTGATGGATTCCTGTCTCACATTTGCATCTTCCATTGATTTTAAATTAATTTTGTGTAAGGTGTAAGACTGTGGTCCAGTTTCATTTTTCTGCTTGTCTTTGTCCTATTTTCCAACAACATTCATAGAACAGACTGTCTTTTTCCATTAAATACTCTTTCCCACTTTGCAAAACTAATTGACCATAGAGTAGAGGGTCCATTTATGGGTTCTCTACTCTATTCCATTGATATATGGGTCTGTTTTTGTGCCAGTACCATACTGTCTGTGCGATTATAGTTTTGTAATAGAACTTGAAATTTGTAATTGTGATGCCTCCAGTTTTATTTTTATTTTTCAGGACTGTTTTGGCCACTTGGGTCTCCTGTGGTTCCATACAAATTTTAGAATGTTGTTTTTTCTCCTAGTTCTGTGAAAAGTGCTGGTGATGTTGTGATAGGGATTGTGTAGATTTCCTTGAGTAGTATAGACATTTTATTATTTATTTATTTATATATTTTTGGAAGAAGATTTTTTTTTGCATTTATTTATTTTCAGCATATCAGTAGCATTATTTTTTCACCTCACCCAGTGCTCCATGCAATCCATGCCCTCTATAATACCCACCATCTTGTACCCCGACCTCCCACCCCCCGCCACTTCAAACCCCTCAGATTGTTTTTCAGAAATTTTAAAAATGGTTGTGCTTCTAATCAATAAGCATGAAATGCTTTTCCATTTCTTTCTATCCTCTTCAATTTCGTTCATATTTATTCTAAGTTTCAGAGTACAGATATTTTACCTCTCTGGTTGTGTTTATTTCTAGGTATCTTATAGTTTGGGATGCAGTTGCAAATGGATTCCATTTCTTTATTCCTTTTTCTGCTGCTTCTTTATTGGTATATAGGAATGCAACAGATTTCCATATATTGACTTTATATCCTGCCACTTTGCTGAATTCTTGTATTAGTTCTAGCAATTTTTTCAGTGGAGTTTTTTGAGTTTTCAACATAGAGTATCATACCTTCAGCAAAGAGTGAAAGTTTGACTTCTTCCTTGCTGATTTGGATACCTTTTATTTCTTTTTGTTACCTGATTGCTGAGGCTAAGAATTCTATTACTATGTTATATAGTAATGGTAAGAGTAGACATCTTCATCTTGATCCTGATCATACGGGATAAACTCTCAATTTTTCTCCAGAAAAACGGAGAGGTTTTCCCCATTGAGGATGACATTACAGTAGGTCTTTCATATATGGCATTTATGATGTTGGGGTATGTCTCATCTCTCCTGACTTTATTGAGATTTTTTATCAAGAATGAATGCTATATTTTGTCAAATACCTTTATGATATATCATGTTGATTGATTTGTAAATATCAAAGCACCCCTGCAGCCCAGAAATAAATCCCACTTTATTATGGTGAATCATTCTTTTAATGTACTGTTAGACTTGATTTGCCAGTATCTTATTTAGAATTGTTGCATCCATTTTCATCAGGGATCTTGGCCTGTAAGTCTTCTTTTGAGTGAGGTCTTTATCTGGTTTTGGAATCAAGATAATGGCGGCCTTGTAGAAGGAGTTTGGAATTTTCCTTTCCATTTCTACTTTTTGGAACATTTTGAGAAAAATAGGTATTAACTCTTCTTTAAATAGCTGGTAGAATCCCCCTAGGAAACCATTTGGCTCTGGATTTGTTGAGAGATTTTTTTGATTACTGATTCAGTATCTTCATTGGTTATGGTTCAGCTCAGTTTTTCTATTTCTTCCCATTTAAGTATTGATGATGGTGTGTTTCTAGTTATTTGTCCTTTTCTTCCAGATTGTTGGCAGATAATTATTCATAATATTCTTTTTCAACTGTTTGTATTTCTGTGGTGTTGATTGTGATCTTTCCTCTTTCTTTCATGATTTTATTAATTTGATTCCTTTCTCTCTCTCTTTTTTGATAAATCTGGCTAGGATATTATCAATTTTATTAATTCTTTCAAAGAACCAGCTCTTAATTTCACTTATCTGTCATACTATTTATATTTGTTTGTTTGTTTTTATATTACCTATTTCTGCTCTACTTCTTATTTCCCTTCTTCTGCTGGCTTCAGGCTTTATTGGCTGTTCCTTTTCTTGGTCGTTTAGGTATAAGGTTAGGTTGTGTATTTGAGACTTTTCTTGGTTCTGGAGGTAGGCCTGTATTGCAATATAATTTCCTCTTAGGGCTGTATCCTTTGGTGAATCTCAAAAGTTTTAGACTGTCATGTTTTCATTTTCATTGTTTCCAAGTT
>NC_081559.1:111308145-111323395 GCF_022355385.1 Mustela nigripes | reverse complement strand
TTTAATTTTTTCTTTAATTTTTCTTTAATTTTTTCTTTAATTTTTCTTTAATTTTTTCTTTAATTTTTCTTTAATTTTTTCTTTAATTTCCTGGTTAACCCATTCCTTCTTTGTAGGATGTTCTTTAAACTCCATATATTTCTGGTCTCTCCAAATCTTTTTCTTGTACTTGAATTTAGGTTGCATATATTGTGGTCTGAAAATATGCATGGTATAATATCCATCTTTTTTGTACTTACTGTGGACTGATTTGTGACCCAGTATGTGATCTATTCTGGAGAACATTCTGTGTGCACTAGGATAGAATGTGTATTCTGCTGCTTTAGG
Source organism: Mustela nigripes (assembly GCF_022355385.1). Lineage (NCBI taxonomy): Eukaryota > Metazoa > Chordata > Mammalia > Carnivora > Mustelidae > Mustela > Mustela nigripes. The sequence continues at coordinate 111,323,068 of NC_081559.1, read as the reverse complement.
AAGAACTGTTCTGAATATATCTGTCAAACTTATCCAGTCTAGTGTGTCATTCAAAGCCATTGTTTCCTTGTTGATTTTCTGCTTAGATGATCTATCCATTGCTATTGGTGGAGTGTTAAGTCTCCTAAAATTATTGTATTATTATCAATGAGTTTCTTTATGTTTGTTATTAATTGATATGTGTATGTGTGTGTGCATATATATATTATATATATATATATATATATATATATATATATATATATTACTCCCAAGTTGGGGGCATAAGTATTTACAATTGTTAGATCTTCTTGGTGGATAGGCCCCTTAATCATGATATAATGCTCTTCTTCATGTCTTAATACTGTCTTCATTTTAAAATGTAGTTTGTCTGATATAAGTAGGCTTTTTCTACAACCATTCACCCGACAGATGATGCTTCATCCAGTCACTTTCAATCTTCAGATGTCTTTAGGTCCAAAATGAGTCTCTTGTAGGCAGCATATAAATGGGTCTTCTTGTTTTGTTTTGTTTTGTTGTTTTCCATTCTGATACCCAATATCTTTTGGTTGGAGCATTTTGTCCATTCATATTCAGAGTTATTACTGAAAAGTATAAATTTAGTGCCTTTGTGTTACCTGTAGAGTTGGTGTTTCTGGTAATGTTTTCTGGTCCTTTCTAACCTCTGTTGCACTGGCGTCTTTTTCCCCCACTCAAAGAGTCCCCCTTACTATTTCTTGCAGAGCTGGTTTAGACGGCATGAACTCTTTTAGTTTCTGTTTGTCTGAGAAACTCTTAATCTCTCCTTCTATTCTGAAAGAGAGCCTTGCTGTATAAAGTATTCTTGGTTGCATATTTTTTCCCATTTACCATGTTGAATATATCCTGCCATTCGCTTGTGTCTTGTCATGTTTCTGTAGACCTATCTGCTGTGAAACTGGTTTGTCTTCCCAGTAGACAGCATAGGATTTTTATTTGCCTCTTGCTGCTTTCAGGATTCTTTCCTTGTCTGTGTATTTTGTAGTTTAAGGATCTTTTTTTGCCTCTTGCTGCTTTCAGGATTCTTTCCTTGTCTGTGTATTTTGTGACTTTGTCTATGATATGCCTTGGCAATGGCCAGCTTTTGTTAAATTAATGGGATTTCTCTGTGTTTCTTGGATTTTGAACATGGAGGTCCATCTCTCCTTAAAGGTAACCAAAGAACTGCAAGCCAAAGGAGGAGGGAAAGCTAAAGGGATCCATGCATGCTAGGAAGCAAACATCTTCCACCAGTAAGGAGAGGGGTGGCTTTTCATGAAGTGACAGGCGAACAGCTGCTAGAAAGCCCACATCTTGATAGAGAGTCTATTTCTACTTATTCATGTGGCTCTAGTCTGGTGTCTTTAGGTCACTTGCTTGAAGATTTCAAGTTATCAGAATGTCACCCAGCCCTCCACAGGGATGGGTCCCTGTGAAGGTCTGAAGAGTTCAACACAGCTGGGAGTAGCTGTCCCCAGTACCCCTTGGGATATGTTAACTCCATGGGGTGGGGCACATGGGGGACAACCACCCTGGACTAGTCCTAGAGGAAGATGCACCAAGGCTGTGCCTCCCCCTTCCTGCAAAGCTATCCAGGCTTCACACAGCTTTGCTTCTCTGGCCACCTTGAGAAGCTGCCTATTGGGCCTCTGACCTACCCTGGCCCCATGTTCTTAGGTGGCCTCACCTCTGGATTTGGCTCAAATGCCAGCTTCCTGCCCTCCTTCCCTGCTTCCAGGCTCTGACTGTCCTGGGGGGGTGACACCCAAAGAAAAGTCACCAGGGTAGCCTGGATTTCAAAAGCCTTCACCAAGAATGCCTTGTTCTAGGCAAGCTTTCTGCAGACAGGCTGAGGGGAGGATGCCAGGAGACAGGATGCCAGGCCCAGAGAATTTATCAGCTTATCCCAGAAGGTCAGGAACTCTAGCCTCTGGGCCAGGTTTTCAGCAAAATGTTCCTGGGACAGAATGTTGCATGTAGTTAGGCTGTGGCAACACTGGGCTGCACCTGGCCTTTCCCTCATGCCACCCAGAGACAAAGCTTTCTGGAGTGCAGGACAGTATCTATAGGTCTCAAGGTATCCACTGAGTTCAGGTGTGGCTCCAGTCCTCCAAACGTGCTAAGCCTTTATCACCTTCCTGACCTTGGACCATCTCTAGTCTCCAAGCTTGTATCCTCATCTAATTTCTACCCCTCCAGGCCCCTCCTGTCACCTCTCTCATAGATCTAGAACAAGGGTCAACAAGCTAAATCAAGCTCACCACTTGTTTTATATATATTTTTTATAATTTTATATTTTTTATAATTTTATATATATTTTATAAATAATTTTTTACTGAAACAGGTCATAATCACTCATTTGTGTATCATTTATGGCTGCCTTTGGGCTACAACAGCATAATTAAACATGGCACTATTAGTTTGAAATGCTCTCAGGAGCCTCCTGGTATAATCTGAAACTGATTCCTGTACTCAGAGGGCAGGGAGAGACCAAAGAAAGAGACAGGCTACTCCAAGATGATAGATGGCAGGTTTTTCCTTACTTGTTTGTTTGTTTTAAGACTTCTATTAATGGATGCTTGCTGTTTGTTGACATTTTTATTTTTAAAAATCAAGTTGTGAATATTTATTACAAATTAAAAATGAGTTTCTTAAAAATCTCAACTTGACCAGACATGAGACAACTAAAAACCTTTAAATGTGTACTGAGAAAAACCAAGCTTTAAAACCAACCAACAAACAAACAAACACGTTTGTCATTACCAAAAAGAGACCTCTTTAGGTAAAAATAATAAAAATCCTATGATGCACAGATAATGCAGACAGTTCTGTTTATCTTGTCAATGGACAAAAAAGCAAGCACTTAAGGTGTTCAGCTTCAATCTTTTGTTTATTTCTTATTGCTGGAATTTCATCTTTATTTCTTTGTGTTGGATGACTAAACCAGATGATGGCAGAGATGGTAAGCCAGCATTTACTCAGCCCCACCCTGCTCAGCCTCAAGAATGGATGAATTCTCAGCTAGTGGATCGGTTGCTTTTGTCTCTTTTCCATCTTATGGTTTAGGGGTTTCTGGGCATCTGCCTCAGTAATTGAAGTTGCAGTTGTACTGACCTCATCTTGATTTTCTTGGGTCTCATCTTCATTTTTCCTTATCTTCCTCACTGCCGTTCTCTCTACACTGTCTTTGGTGAGGAGTACCCCTGTGGGATTGTGGCCTATAACCCTAATACATATTCTGTCTCAGTGATCTACCTTGTTCTGCACCCTGGTTGTCAGCACCTTCCATCACTTCTCCCTGCTCAGGAGTATTGTAATATTGTGGTTGATGCCCATAGGGTCTCTGCATATTGTAAGGTGGGAACCATCACCTGCAGTAGGGCTAGCGCTTTTGGGCCTGGCTTTCAAGAGCACTTTCCAACCCCACTCTTGTGATAATTATGCTGGGAATTGCATGGAGGACCCCTGAGATGTGGATAGTGTCTATAATGGTTAAGGTCCACTGCATACTTACTGTCTTGCACTGGAACTTTACCAGAGCCTGTCACATTGCTGCCTCTGCACCCTTTTATCTTTCAAGGACATCAAACTCCACAGTCTCTCCATCTCCTGTACTGCAAAGGTACTTCCTGGGGTTACTCTTCTTTTTGGCAGTATGGTGTACAAATACATCTTCCTTGGTGTCATTTCTATTGATGAAACCATATCCATTTCTTATATTGAACCATTTTACTGTCTCAAAACCTTCGTTGCAAAGACCTTCTTGTCCCAGCCTCAAGGTGCCAAAAATGTGGGGCCACCCAGGCCACCGCTCTCCATGGAGCTGCTGGTGGTGTCGGCAGCACTGAGGGTGGAGTGGTGGGTGGCTGCTGGATCTCAGCCTTGCTGCTCATGGTTGCAGTGATAGTGACTCAGACAGGCTGTGGCAACTGCAGCTCCTCTCAGTGTGTGATGGTTAGCTAGGCCCATGGCAACTGTGAGGTTACTCAGGGCTCTCTGAGGTCCATTCTCCACTCCCACTACCAATAAAACTTGGTAGGAAGCAGTTTTAATAAGCAAAGGGAAGTTACTTACAAGTTTTTTCTTGGATGGAAGCAAAATTAATGGATTCCTGCCTCTACTCACCAAATCTTAAAAGTTAACAAAGTGATTTACCTGGATTCAGACCAGTATACCATATAGGTGTTCTCAATAGCACATCATTACCTTAAGCCTGTGTTCTTGGAGCAGCCTCTGGGAGCAGGAACAGCAAATACAACCCATGTTCCAAGGACAAAGGAGAGTAAGAAGTCTCTGAGAGTCCTGGTCTAGATCTCAAGTCAATCAGAAATCATGTCCATCCCATGACATTCCACAACAGGCACTACCTGTGACAGAGATAATGTAGCCCAAAAATCCTAAAGTGTACTCTCTTGCCCTTTACAGAAGTTTGTCAACCCCCAATTTCACCACACAGATTCTCCCTCAACCACTCCCAGCATCTCCCAATGAACATAAGGTTAGTGGCTCAGAATTAGGCCTTCTGAATTCTGACCATTTCTCTACCACTCTCTGCAGAAATTTTCCCTTCTTATCCTGCACTTGAGATTGTCTAGGTCTGCACTTTGCAGGAACAATTTATTTAATGTTACACATTGGTTGTATGGTCTACAAACACATGTGTGACCAGGTTATGAATATGCATGGTTCTTTCTATACAGTGCTGAAGATATCCTTGAATAAGTCAGCATCTTTATTCAGCTCCTCATCTAATCCACACATAATAAGAAAATGGAAGGATTCCCTTGGAAATTATTGTCTGGGGGAGAAATCAATTATTTACAACTCCTATTTGGTTAAGTAATCATTCTTAATGCCTAGAGAGGTTTCCTCACAGGGCTCATACTAATGCAATAACATAAAATATCATGTCCACAGCACCTGCTTTGACATATGGAGGGGAAGTGCCCATTATACAGACCTCGTCCAAGTCTGAGCTTGAAAAACAATTGTATCCCACCTTCTTGCTCTTCCCTGACACAAGAAAGGACATGCCCCCTGCCCCATGGTAGATGCCCCACAGTCATGACCTAGAAGAAGAAGACATTGGAAGCAATGCTGAACAGAGTCAAACAGCAACAACCACCGTCAACACCAACATATAACATACGCAAAGTAAGTATGGTTGCAAGGCACTGAGACTGTGGGTTTGTTTGTTATTCAGTGAAGCTGACTAATAGAGATAGAATTATCTGGATTTTCCAGGGTCCTTCTTACCTAAAACAACTTTAATGTTGTTTTAATGTTTAATGACCTCAGCTTTTATGCTAACATCTCCAAAATGTATTCCTGACCTCCAAAACTATTGTCTGCCTACCAGTTGTCTTCCTAGCAAGTTTTAGAGGCATCCTGATCACAATAATCCAAAAACAAACACATCCTCTTTCCTAAGATACTGTTTTCTTTACCTAGTATTCCTGTGGCAGCTTGAATCGCATCTATTTAAGCTGGAACCACATTTCCCAGATCACTGACCCCGTGTAGTTCCAGGGTAGCATAATTACAGAAGTAATTACATTTGTGGAAGATTTAAAAGGTATAGCTAACGCAGCAGCCATTGTGCATTATGTGCTCCAAAGGTTGATGGTACAAGGCCAGCTTCTCTTCCAAGTTGCTAGTACAAGTCAAATACTGGGGCCCTGAGAACTCAATCAGGAACATGCAGCAGGTATGGGGTCAAAGTAGGGAGGCAATCCTGTTTGTGTAGGCAGAACTGTAGGCACAGGAACAATGCTTATGAGGCACACTGAGTCAGACATGGGCATGCCTGCTTCAAGGGGCAGAAGAAGGTGAGGCCTGTGATCAAGGTCATTCCAGAGCAAAAGGTGAGCACAGAGAACTTAATGGTAAAACTGAGGAAAAGTACTCTCAGAACACAAAACAGGTCAGATGGTGAGCCACACAGACTGCAGAGCTGGGGGTAGTGTGTTGTGCTGGGTGGTGACAGGCTGAGTCTCAGGTGGGCTTTCCTCAAGGACACTGGATGATCTTGTCCCAATACATCACCTCCCTGGTTCTTTGGATTTCCCCATGTGTAATGAGGGAAGTGGGACAAATGATAGTTCTCTCAAGTCCTTTTAAGTTTTGGCTTAAACAATATAATTTTATGTTTTGCATTTCATTCCACCAGCTATTTTTGCATTTTTTAAAAGGAAATTAATTTTCTTCTGTGTTTTGTTTTCCTTCTACTGCCCTCCTTTCCACCACAACCCTGTATTCAGAATTATGCAAACTGCATTTGCCACCCAAGGTGAAGCTGATTAAAATGCTAAACAAAACCTTAAGAGAGTGTCTGCCACCATTTCATCTTCCTTAACACTAGTGAGCAAGCATCAGTCCTCATGCAGAGCTTCCTGTTCAGATCCCAAGCACATGCAATCATTAACAGGGATTAATAGGCACAGGAAAAATCATGTTTAAAGGTACATGGTGAGCATTAAAATCACTGATTGGTAGAATGATTCTGAGAGTCTTATTGAGACATAGCCTCCCTTTCCCTTTCCTTTACCCCCCACAACCACACAAACTTTTATTAGCATAACTTTAAATTTCTAGTACTCACTTCAGTGGCTAAAAATTTAATAAAAAGCACCCCCAGAGGGCTTTCTCAAAAATCTTCTTTATTTTATATGAGATGGTTTGAATTATAGTAAGAAAAATCCCAGCTGCAGAAAAGAATCAGCAATTCGACAATATTTGTCTCTAAGAATCCAATCAAAATGACACACACACACACACCAAAAAAAAAAAAAAAAAAAAGATACAAAAAATATGCAGTTGACTCTTAGCAGCGTTTGTTCTTGAACCATCTTCTTCTTGGATTCTGTGCCATTTTCTGAAATCTGTCTTTCTATACCTCCCATTTCCCAAGCTGCTTCTCAGCCTCCTCTATACTCACTCCCTGGGCTCTGACTACAGAGGTCTGAACTATACAAGATGTCATCCTGTTCCCCCCACTTCTCCTTCTAGATGCCTTGCCTTGATAAACACCAATCACAGACACCATCTATATGCCAGAAACTCATCCATTTATGTGCCCAGTACTAACTTCATTTGTGACCTCCATATCAACTTTGATCATACCCTACCTTGAACTCTCTTCTTTGGTATTTCAAAAGTACAGCAAACTTGGTAGGTCCAGCTGATATCATCTTGTTCCTCATACCAGCTAAGTTCTTCTCCAGTGTCCCCATCGCAGTGGAGCCTCCATCAATTCAATCACACAAGCCAAAACCTAAGAACATCTATAATTGTCCCTCTCCTTCCTCATCCCATGACCAGGCCATCAGTGAGTCAGTAGATATTGACTTCTAAATCAGATAGATATATAGTTGATAGGTAGATGATGATAGATGATAGACAGATAGATACGCAATCTTTCAATACACATTCTGAAAAATACATATATTAGATTTTATCCCATATAAGTAGTGAAAATACATCAATTTTAAATATATATAAATATATACATGACACAAATTTAGTCACAAAATTTGGTCATGTATAAAGCCAAAAAATAATGTCAAATAATTCCCTAAAACAGAAATCATATGAACCAAAATCATTAGCCATGATGCAGTAGAATTTAATATGGACTTCAAAAGGTTAGACCTCCAAAAAAATCTATTAACTCTAAGATTTTTAAATATATTTCTCAGGGGCACCTGCATACCTCAGTCAGCTGAGCATCTGACTCTTGATTTTGGCTTAGGTCATGATCTCAGGATCCTAGGATGGATCCCCATGTTGGGCTCTTCACTCAGTGGGGAGTCTGCTTGTCTCCCTCTCCCTCTGCCCCTTCCTCTGCTCACGTGCTCTCTCTCTCTCTCTTTCTCAAATAAATAAATAAATCTTTTTTTTTTTCCTTATGGAATTGGGCATGCTTTACCATGCAATATTCTTTTATTTTTTAAATTTTTTTAAAATTTATTTTCAGAGTAACAGTATTCATTGTTTTTGTACCACACCCAGTGCTCCATGCAATCCGTGCCCTCTCTAATACCCACCACCTGGTTCCCCCAACTTCCCACTCCCCGCCACTTCAAACCCCTCAGATTGTTTTTCAGAGTCCATAGTCTCTCATGATTCACCTCCCCTTCCAATTTCCCTCAATTCCTTTCTCCTCTCCATCTCCACATGTCCTCCATGCTATTTGTTATGCTCTACAAATAAGTGAAACCATATGATAATTGACTCTCTCTGCTTGACTTATTTCACTCAGCATAATCTCTTCCAGTCCCATCCATGTTGCTACAAAAGTTGGGTATTTCTGATGGAGGCATAATATTCCATAGTGTATATGGACCACATCTTTCTTATCCATTTGTCCGTTGAAGGGCATCTTGGTTCTTTCCACAGTTTGGCGACCGTGGCCATTGCTGCTATAAACATTGGGGTACAGATGGTCCTTCTTTTCACTAGATCTGTATCTTTGCAGTAAATACCCAATAGTGCAATTGCAGGGTCATAGGGAAGCTCTTTTTTTAATTTCTTGAGGAATAATAATAATATAATAATAATAAGTGGCTACACCATAAATAAATCTTTTTAAAAAATAATATATTTGGGGGGGACAAGATGGTGGAGAAGTAGGAGGAGGCGTCTTTTCAACCTGTACCCCAAAGTGAGCTGATTACCTACCAAAGAACTCCGATCACCCATGAAATCAGCCTGAGATCAGAATTATACACATATGGATCTCTACAGGGGCAGAAGACACCAGTGGGCAGGTAAAGCAGAGTGGGAACCACGGACTGATATCAGAAGATAAACAAAAGGGGGAGGGAGCCACCAGAGGCGACCGGTTGGAAAGTAATACCCCAATACAGCAAGAGTGCCCTGCGTCTGGGGACTAGCATTAATTTGGAGAGTGGTTGAAAGCACTCCAAAAGAACAAAGGATCGCAGGGGGAAATTGCGGGAATCGGGGTGGCTAGGGACAGGGGCTTAAGTCCCGGGTCCCAGGACAGCCTCCCCTGGTGCTGAGGCAGAGAGAGTGTGGGGAGAAACCAGCTCTTGGTCCCTAAGCCGCCAACATGGCTAAGAACGCATAGGGTCCATTTCCTGTGAGGGGATGGGAGCCACGCTGGATGACAGAACGTGCGAGCCCTGCTATAGAGCCTGAGATACTCCCCTGAGAGAGGTGCAAAGGCCCAGCCAGCGCCCTTTGATACACGTCATTGTTTCAGAGCCTAAAACGCTGGCACCAAACTCTCCCCCCAGAGAGGTGCACAGAAGGCCCAGCCTGGTGCTTTCAGACCTGAGACCCGTTCTCAGAGCCTGAGACCCGCGCGCGACCCACAGCCTCCCCTGAAATTGGTGCACACAAGCCAGGCACTCTTAGCCCCAGAAAGACCAGGCACTCCCAGCCCGGGCCAGCGGGAAAATCTCAGTGAGCAATTGCTGCTTGGAACCTCTCTGGTGGTCTGGAGCTTTCCAGAAAGCTGCCACTGCCTTGGCTTTGGGTACAAGCAAAAGATCCTGCGTCCCCAGGGACCGTGACTTGGAACCTGCTCTGCCAGTGGCCAAGGGGGAACTTAATTTAGGCTCTGCAGCCAGACTGAGGCTTCTCTCTGAGAAGGAGATCAGGATGTGACTGATCTACAAAAACTACAAAAACCATCAAAAGCGGTCAAAGTGAGAGAAAAAAAAAGTGAACAAACATAAAAACCGCCAGAGAACAAAAGCTTAAAAAATCCAGTTTCATCAGAGCCCACCCCCTTGAGGGGGGCAGGAGGATTTAACTCAGGGAACATCATTGACTGAAAACCCACGTGGCAGGCCCCTCCCACAGAAAACAAACCAAGAAAGAAAAAAAAAAAAAGAGGAAAAAAAAAGACTACAAGAGAACAACCACTACTTCATAGGAAAACTTTTATTTTTCACTCTTTCCCACTTTTCTGGGTCATTTTTTTTATATATAGATTTTTTTAACCTATTTACCATCACAGCGAGCTGTACAGTACATCAAATTCCATAATAACTTTCTAACCTGAACTTTTTGATACATACACCTATGTTTTTCTTTTGCATTTCTATTTTTTGAATTCCTTTTCTATAATTTTAGTTTAGTTTAGTCTAGTTTATTCCTTTTTATTTTTTATCTTTTAATATTCATATAGAGTTAAACTTCAAAGTAATCCCCTTTCCCCAATCAATACTACCCCTATAGGTAAACCAATTTTTAATCCCCCTTTATCTTAGGAAAGTTGAGTCCTTTAACAAAGATATCAAGATACATCCAGGAAGAATCAAAACAACCTTTTTCGAAACACTGAGAATTTATAAGAAATCTACCATCTTCTTCTTCCACCAGTGTTTCTGTGTTTTTGTGTTCGTCCTGAGTATATAAATCTTAAACTTGGGGTTCTTTTTGATGAGGTTCTTCCTTTATTTGCATATATCTAATTTTTCTCTTGTCATATATTGTATCAGACCTTTTGTTTGTCTGTTTTTGTTTGTCTACTTCATAAATCTTATCTTGAGGCCCATTTGGGCCAAAACTTCTCTTTCATCTTCCCTTCCTTTCCTGTCTCACTCTCTCTTTCTCTTTGTTTTTCTTTTTTTTTTTTTTTCTTTTTCTTTCTTTTGTCTCTCATTTGGGTAGGGAATCCTGATTGCTCAGAAGTGTTCCAGGGTGCGCCTTGACTGCACCACAGTTGATACATCCAGCTACACTGTTCAGTCATATCCCACCAAAATGACTAGGAGGAGGAATGCCCAAGAGAAGAAAAATACAGAGGATGGACCTTCTGCAACAGAACTAATGGCTATCAACATAGACAATATGTCAGAAAGAGAATTCAGGCTAACAATTATCCAGGCAATAGCTAAGTTGGAGAAAGCCATGGATGACCAAACAGAATTGATTAGGGCAGAGCTGAAAGCGACAAATGGATGTGCACAATGTTAGGGCGGAGCTTAAAGCTACCAGGGAGGAGGTTCACAATGCTCTCAATGAGTTCCAATCTAATCTAAACTCTCTCAAAGCTAGGGTAACTGAGAAAGAAAATAGAATTAGTGATCTGGAGGACAAATAGATATAGGGAAAGGATCAGGAGGAAGCATGGAAAAAACAGCTTAGAAACCATGAAAACAGAATCAGGGAAATAAATGATGCCATGAAGCGTTCCAATGTCAGAATTATTGGAATCCCTGAAGCGGAGGAAAAAGAAAGAAGTCTAGAATATATAGTGGAACAAGTCCTTCATGAAAATTTTCCCAATCTCACGAATGGAACCAGCGTTCATGTACTAGAGGCTGAACAGTGTCCACCCAAGACATTCCAAAGAAACATCAGAACACCTGATAGTCAAATTGAGGAATTATAATTGTAGATAAAATCTCTTGAAAGCCACAAGGGCAAAGAGGCTCCTTACCTACAAAGGAAAGCCCATCAGAATAACATCAGACCTGTACACAGAGACCTGGCAAGCCAGAAAAGGTTGCCAAGATATATTCAGGGCACTAAATGAGATGAACATGAAGCCAAGAATTCTTTATCCAGCAAGACTGAGATTCAATGGATGGAGAGATAAAGAGTTTCCAAGACCGGCAAGGCTTAAAAGACTATGAAACCACCAAGCTGACACTGCAGGATATATTAAGGGGCGTTCTATAAACTCGATGTCAATAAAAACGTATCTATCAATTATCACCCTCAATATGAATGGCCTAAATGCACCCATAAAACAGCACAGGGTTGCAGATTGGAAAAAACAACAGGACCCATCCATATGTTGTCTACAAGAGACCCATTTTGAACCTGAAGATACACCCAGATTGAAAGTGAAGGGATGGAGAAGCATTTCTCATGACAATGGACCTCAAAAGAAGGCTGGGGTAGCGATTCTCATATCAGATAAATTAGATTTTAAACTAAAGACTTTAGTCAGAGATACAGAAGGACATTACATAATCCTTAAAGGGACTATCCACCAAGATGATCTAACAATTGTAAATATCTATGCCCCCAATATGGGAGCAGCCAATTACTTAAGAAAACTGTTAATCAAGATAAAGAGTCATATTGAAATGAATACACTAATTGTAGGAGATCTTAACACACCTCTCAGAAATAGACAGATCATTGAAGCAGAAAATCAATAAAGAAACAAGAGCATTGAATGACACATTGGACCAGATGGACCTCATAGATATATACAGAACATTCCACCCTAAAACAACAAAATATTCATTCTTCTCAAGTGCACATGGAACCTTCTCAAGAATAGACCACATACTGGGTGACAAATGAGGACTCAACTGATACCAAAAGACTGAGACTATTTCCTGCAAATTTTCAGATCACAATGCTTTGAAACTGGAGCTCAATCACAAGGAAAAGTTCAGAAGGAACTCAAACACCAGAAAGCTAAAGGCCACCTTGCTTAAGAATACTTGGATCAACCAGGAGAACAAAGAACTGAAACAATTCATGGAAACCAATGAGAATGAAGACACTTCGGTCCAAAATCTATGGGATAAGCAAAGGCGGTCCTGAGGGGGAAAATACATAGCTATCCAAGCCTCCCTCAAAAATTTGAAAAGTCCAGAACACAACAGCTGTCTCTACACCTTAAAGAACTGGAGAATCAACAACAAATCAAAACAACTCCACACAGAAGAAGGGAAATCATCAAGATTAGAGCTGAGATGGATGAGGTAGAAACCAGAGATCCAGTAGAACGTATCAATGAAACTAGAAGCTGGTTTTTTGAAAGAATCAATAAGATTGATAAACCATTGGCCAAGCTAATCCAAAAGAAAATAGAGAAAGCCCAAAATCATAAAATTATGAATGAAAAGGGAGAGATCACAGTGAACACCAAGGAAGTAGAAACAATCTTAAGAAGATATTATCAACAGTTATATGCCAATAAGCTTAGCAACCTAGATGAAATGATGCATTCCTGGAAAACTATAAGCTCCCAAATCTGAACCAGGAAGAAATCGACAACCTGAATAGACCGATATCTAGTAACGAGATTGAAGCAGTGATCAAAAACCTCCCAAAAACAGAGCCCAGGACCTGACGGATTCCCTGGGGAATTCTACCAAACTTTCAAAGAAGAAATAACACTTCTTCTCCTGAAGCTGTTTCAAAAAATTAAACCAGAAGGAAAACTTCCAGACTCTTTCTATGAAGCCAGCATTACCCTGATACCCAAACCAGGCAAAAACCCTACCAAAAAGGAGAATTTCAGACCAATATCACTGATGAATATAGATGCTAAGATTCTCAACAAGATTCTAGCCAACAGGATCCAACAGCACATTAAAAAGATTATCCACCATGATCAGGTAGGATTCATCCCTGGGCTACAAGGATGGTTCAACATTCGCAAATCAATCAATGTGATAGAACAAATTAATAAGAGAAGACAGAAGAACCACATGGTCCTCTCAATTGATGCAGAAAAAGCATTTGACAAAATCCAGCATCTGTTCCTGATTAAAATGCTTCAAAGTATAGGGATAGAGGGAACATTCCGGAACTTTTTCAAATCTATCTATGAAAGACCCACAGCAAATATCATCCTCAATGGGAAAAAGCTTGCACCCTTCCCATTGAGATCAGGAACAAGACAAGGATGCCCACTTTCACCACTCTGGTTCAACATAGTATTAGAAGTCCTAGCCATAGCAATCAGACAACAAAGAGAAATAAAAGGTATCTAAATTGGCAATGAAGAATTCAAACTCTCTCTATTCACAGATGACATGATTCTTCATATGGAAAATCCAAAAGACTCCACCCCCAAACTACTAGAACTCATGCAACAATTCAGCAACGTGGCAGGATACAAAGTCAATGTGCAGAAATCAGTGGCTTTCTTATACACTACAATGAAAATACAGAAATAAAATTAGAGAATCAATTCCATTTACTATAGCACCAATAACCATAAGATACCTGACAATAAACCTAACCAAAGAGATGAAGTATCTGTACTTAAGGAACTACAGAACACTCATGAAAGAAATTGAAGAAGACACAAAAAGATGGAAGACCATTCCATGCTCTTGGATTGGAAGAATAAACATTGTTAAAATGTCTATACTGCCTAGAGAAATCTATAATTTTATTGCCATTACAATCAAAATTCCACCGGTATTCTTCAAAGAGCTGGAGCAAATGATCCAAAAATTTGTATGGAATCATAAGATACCCCGAATCACTAAGGAAATGTTGAAAAACAAAAATAAAACTGGAGGCATCACGTTTCCTGATTTCAAGCTTTATTACAAAGCTGTGATCACCAGGACAGCATGGTACTGGCATAAAAACAGACACATAGACCATTGGAACAGAGTAGAAAGCCCAGATATGGACCCTCAACTCTATGGTCAATTACTCTTTGACAAAACAGGAAAAAATATACAGTGGAAAAAAGACAGTGTCTTCAGTAAATGGTGCTGGTTAAACTAAACAGCTATATGTAGAAGAATGAAACTCGACCATTCTCTTACACTGTACACAAAGATCAACTCAAAATAGATAAAAGACCTCAACGTGAGACAGGAATCCATCAGAATCCTAGAGGAGAACATAGGCAGTAATCTCTTTGATATCAGCCACAGCAACTTCTTTCAAGATATGTCTCCAAAAGCATAGAAAACAAAAGCAAAAATGAACTTCTGGGACTTCATCAAAATCAAAAGCTTCTGCACAGCAAAGGAAACAGTCAACAAAACAAAGAGGCAACCCACGGAATGGGAGAAGATATTTGCAAATGACAGTACAGACAAAAGGTTGATATCCAGGATCTATAATGAACTCCTCAAACTCAACACACACAAAACAGGCAATCATATCAAAAAATGGGCAGAAGATATGGACAGACACTTCTCCAATGAAGACATACAAATGGCTATCAGACACATGT